>NW_026096406.1:0-11434 GCF_023614345.1 Adelges cooleyi
TGGTATGTAATTCGTTTTTACAAGTATCTATTCAAGATACTTGGTTCAAAAAAATTAAGCAAAATTAAATATTCATCTTTTTTACAGATGAGCCAAAGGATAGAAAGAAGCTCAACGCTACAAGTCAGTAAATTTTTTGTTTACAAAATACTTTTTTAAGTTTTAAGACTAACAGTTTTTATACATAATTTGTTACAGACAAACTCCTTCAAATGCATAATAATAAATGTAAGACATACTGAAAATGATTAATACTATAAATTTAAAGGTTTTGTTGTACTTGTGATTTACCTGAATATAAGGTAATTTTTATTTGCGACCTATAATCTCTGTAATTAAATGTTTCCCATTATTGGCTTTTGAGTGTATTGTATTTTTAAAAATTGATTTATACTTAAGAACTCCAGGAATTATCGTTAATGGTGAAGTCGAGGTTTGATAATAAGCTCAAATGATGCAACTTGTTTTGAGAATATTTCTCCAAAGAGTCTCCCACACGAATAATAAAATTACATTATTATTGATCTAGAATGGATATTATAGAATAATTGTGTAATGAAATTTCAACAGGGTTTATCACTAGTTAAATGGGCCACGTTTAACTCAAAATATACTTCTATTCAGAACGTTTTATACTTATGATGTCGCATAAAAATTTAATTTGATTTTTTAACTCAAACAATTATTTATTTATTTAAGATACACTTTGGGACAGATTCAAACATTTTGTTTGTGGAAATCAGCACTCAATGGGTAACTATTATTCTACAACAAAACCGATTATGCTAGTAGACGAAATGTTTTAGAAATGATACAATAATTATTGAAAAAACAATTTATCAATGCAATTATATGTGTGATTTACTCGTAAATATTAAAATTAAATCACTCAATATTTATTTGTAAATTTAACTCCCTTATTATTATTAAACGTGTATTTTCTTCGTTAACTTAATTCTTTAAATTTAAAATGGAATATGAAATTAAGTGTAATATCGTTTAAAAATATTTTTTTTGTTATCATTATTTCAGTGAAATTGAATTTTATGTTTGCAATACCTGGTAATAATAGAAAATATTTCCATTTAGTAGTTGGTTATTCACAAGTATAAAATGGTTTCGTTTTAATTTCAGAACAAGATTATGAAGGAGACACAATTAAGCGTAATTCCTATTTCATATTAATAATACATTACACACGGCTTTTACATTAGTTTTTAAATTAGGAGAAAAATCAAATACATATTAATTTTGTCATAACAATAGACATGTAGAAAAATGAATTATGTTTTTTTAATTTTAGAGCACATACTTGAGCGTGAACTGCAACAAGGACTACTCATGGAATCAGGTAATCAAAAAATTCAATATATTTTCCCAAACACTTTACAAAACTATTAATTACATTTCAATTGCTCATAAAAACATTCGATTTGAAATCATAGTCATACATTTAATATTTTTCACTTATTTTTTATGATCGTTTGATATCTTTCCGTTCATTTCTTTTACTCAAATGTGGCTAATACATATTATTTCAAGTGTTCTAAACTGAATCGATTATTATTTATGAAAGGGAATTTCTGTAAAAAGTTAAGCTTTCGGGTAATTAAAAATAACTGTGTTTCACATACAATTTTTCTTAAAAATAATTATGAAAAATATTTTTAATTTTTATGCGCTACACTTATTTTAATTTGTGAAAAAATGTTTTTAAAATGTGTTGTCTAACTGACAGTATGAGTTTAAATTGAGTGAATTTAAATATCATACGAATTCGACTTTTTTCATTCGGAAACGATCCGTCTATAGGCACAGAACATATGTATTAAAAAAATATCTAGTTATTTTCTCCGCTCCACGGAAAAACATTGAATCGTGGAAATGCTTTAGCATTACGGGTCCGTATAACCATAACGATTGTTTTATTATTAGGTATAATTAATATAAACATTGAACATTTCAGTAAGATGTTTTTATATTAAAAAAATGTAATAATGTATGTAATCATAAGCTTGTCACTCTTCGTACACCCCGCGGTAATTAATCGTAAAATTCACACTGAATAAACTAGTGTACACGAGTGAATGAATGAAATGAAAATGAAAAAAAAAGAATGGAAAAGTCGTAAAACTTTATCGACCGCAGCAACCATTAATTCTTCTCTTATTACTATACTTACACGTTTTACGCATAGGACACTAGTACTTTTTCTTAATAAAATAACATTCTAGCGTATAGTGTTTGGGCAAGTTTGGCTTTTTTAATAATAGCTCATTAGATTTATTTTAGCATTACGATTCCGCAAAACTACCACAGTTTCTAAAAATTTTCGTTTAGGTTCCTAATACTTTTTTCTTGTAAGTTGATATTTTAGTGCAGTGTGTTTGTACAAGTTTAGCTTTGTTGTAGTGTATTTTTCAAAAAATGTTTAACGTAATACTATGACATTTAATTTTGAAAAGGTTTTGGCACTATGAGATTCATACATTTATCGTCCGCTCCTGGCGCTGAACAATTTATAGCAAACTTAACGTATGGGTCTCTGGTACTGTGACCGGCAGCGACAGAGTGTGTTATATAGTACCCTGGTACCCATTATTATTATTCAATCACTAAATCTTTATCTTTATGTTGATGGCGCGAAATCGTAGCATCGTAAAATCGTTACTAGTAATATTCAACAAAATGTTGACTTAGTCTATGTAATCTCAGTTTTAAAGTTACCGTTATACGTAGATCTAATAAAATACTTATTTTCAATAATCGTACAATTATTTATTGCATATTTTGATGTTTTAGTTACAGGCAATATTGAATTCGAGTTTGTTGATGATATTGGTAATTACGCTTTATTCCGTTATGTATTTATACTTTATTCTTAGGTTTGAATAAGAAATTACATTTTTTTTCACATTGTTTTTATACAAAGTGATCTCAATTTTTTAAATTTTGTTTTTTTTTTTACCTCCCTTGCAAACTAGTTTTTTGAGGAAGTGCGGTTGGGAAATGAGCGCAGATAAAAATAATAATACACTCCACCTTTCCTCCTGCCTTAAATTTGAAACTTCAATAACTTCATAATTTTATATTGGAGGCCATTGAAAAACGCACACAGGTGGATGTTATTTTTACGGATTTCTCCAAACCGTTTGATCGAGTAGAACATAAAATACTAATTGAAGTTCTATATAAAGCTGGATTTGGTGAGCCCATTCTATCTTGGTTCAAATCTTATTTATCTGGTATGGTCCAATGTGTTAAAGTCTTAGGATGTAAATCTAAAGCAGTCTATGTACCTTCAGGTGTTCCTCAAGGGGAGCACTTATCCCCGTTGTGGTTTTCTCTATTGGTTAATGGTCTAAAATTGGTTATCCCAGATTCTATGTTCCTTATGTTTGCTGACGATTTGAAAATCTACAGGATAATTGAGTCAGTAACTGATTGTGTTACCCTCCAGAACGAGCTTGATGTTCTTGTTTTGTGGTTCAATTCTATGTGACCAAGCTTTTATGTAGAAAAATGCCAATCCATGTCTTTTGCTAGGAATAGAAATATTATTAGCTATACATACTTGATAAATGGGTCAAGCATTAATATTGTTACTAGGTAGAAATACTTGGGTATTCTTTTTTGTCCAAATCTCGATTTTCATTACCATATAGAGGCAGTTTGTTGTCGTGCGTTAAAGATGCTTGGCTTTGTCATACGCACGTCAAAAAAATTTAAGCTCTCTAGTTCTCTAAAAGCTTAATATTGCTCTCTCGTACGACTTCTTTTAGAATATTCTTCCATTCTTTGAGACCCTTTTACGGCAGCTGACTCTTCTTGTATTGCGAGGCTCCAGAGGCGTTTCTGTTCTTCGGCGTCATTTATTTTGCAAATTCCACATCCAACGCAAGATTATAGGCCAGTGTTGAATAAACTTGGACTCTTGTTTCTAGCGGATAAAAGAGTTGAAGCTAATTTGGTGTTTTTGCACAAGCTAATTGACGGACGTGTGGATGCTCCCTCTCTCCTTTCTCTAATTAATTTTAAAGCTCCTTCTCACTTAACCTTCTTTCTACTACAGCCAATATTCTCTCATCCTCTAACGTTGTTGGCCATGCCTCACATGCATACGTTATGATAGGTCTTGCTATTACTTTGTATAGTATCATTTTCGATTTATTTGATAGTAGCTTTGAGCGCAGGCACTTAGATAGTGCTTGTAGACATCTTATGTAAAGAAGGTTTTAAAAAGACACCATGTAAACGTATAATTCCAATAAAAACATATATGAACGATTTGTGTGTTTTTCGAATAATGTAGTATGCATTTTTAAATTTCGCTGTGCTTACTAAGGTTACATAATTGTCATTATAAAAGCACTTTACAAAAGTATTTATACTTTTTTAACACATTTATTGAATTTTTCAGGTAGTGATATAAAAAATGTGAAAGAACTTGGAGCTGAAAGAAGAAAAATAATAAGATATAGTTTAAAATCGTTAATAGCCAATATAATACACAGTAAATAATAAACTTCTAAAAATGTATTGGTTATTCGGAGAAAATTCATATTTGGACCAACAAACATTACAGTTAACACGATACATTTATAGTTGAAATAACTACATAAATAAATCATTCAACTAATACAAACTTAGTCCAACAAATTATTTAATACTTATTTAATCGTTACAGTTTTTTATTAGGTTATATCCGTACCTCAGAGTAAAAGTGTATTAAACAAAAAATTTCAATTTTTCTGGTTTTTTGGTTCACTTAGATTGAAATTGCACGCTCTATTCAAGTACAAGAGTGTATATAGTATATATATACCTTTATGACTTTTGGCCTCTAGATGGGTCCATCTAAGCTCATTTATTTTAACTAATTAGTTAATTATTTATTAATTAGAGGTTTAGAGGTGGACGTTCAAGAAAAAATGAAAGCCACGAGTGTGAGTGAAAGTAATAGAGGAAATGTATGATGGAGCAAGTACAAGAGTGAAGAGTTTGTGTGGAGAAATAGAAGATTTTAGTGTAAGAGTAGGTGTGCATCAAAGTATAGCGTTGAGTCTTTACTTGTTCTCTTCAGTAATGGACGAGATTACGAAAGATGTACAGCGTTAGTGGGAAAAAGTCTGGTAGAATTGGCTGAGAAACTTGAAGGTAAAAGACTGAGGATTAGAAGGAGTAAAACGGTGATAATCGTGTTTATTTTTGGAGAATGTTATAGGGTAAAACAGGTATTGCAGTTGGGTGATATTGAAGTGTGTAAGGTTGATAGGTTTATGAAGAAGAAATTAGTAATTATTAATTTATTAATAAATAATTTTATTATGTGTTTTCCTGTAAAATTTATATTTTGTGACTCAATACACTTTTTCTCTTGGGTGAAGATAAAAGATTAATCTTAATTTTAGTTTGTCCAACTATGTATTTTTGTCAGTGCAGCAAGCTGAATTTAGATAACTTTTAAAAACTCTTTTTTAGACCCAGGGAGCCACGATGTTACATTTGAGCATACATGTCAAATGGTAGGATTGTACTTAAGTATCAAGTTTGCAGACAACTACTCAACTTCTGCTGTTGTTACACCTCCGCCTGACAATACTTGTGTCATAAGCAATGGAACTACAGTCTTGCTATCTTGCAAATATATCACTTGGCGTAAAAGACTTTTACGTCTTGTAGATAAAGATAACCATGAAACATATGGGGAAGACATACTTCTATCTGTATTACGTACTTAAATGTACTTGCAGTTTAAATTTTTAGTATATTTGCACACTAGTATAAAAAATTGTCTAGTAATTTAATGTACCGCACAATAAAATATCTTTGCTCGCTACTATAAATTATTTTATTACTTTCAGTCATAATTTGTATTGGCTATATACAGGTGTAATATAAAGGCAACTTAGGTCCTTTGTCAGGACCACTACTCCTCTCCATCTATCACATCCGTTGACGTGGCTTCACCATTATTTATTATTAGTAAGTTTAATTCCTTCCTTTTTTTTTAACACAGAAGATGGACTCAGTTTATATAGTTAACTTTGGTCAAAGAAATATTCGTTTGAAAATATTTTAGTTATGGCTCTCCCATACAAATATTTAGACTGCTGCCAATCATTAACGGAGCCAAACGAGTTCGTTCAAGAATGAAGTGGTCATATTTTCATTACGACGTTTAGCCATAATATATCAATTATTAACGAAATAAGTATCTTTTAAATATTTCTAAAACAAATTCATATATACAGGGTGATTTAAGCTTTGATGCAAACCAGCGAAGGTTCTACCTAAATGCGGCCTTTTTTTTTTTGACTGTATACACTGTAACTTTTTTAATACTGGACCAATTCCTTCGAATAGCAACTCTATAAATCACAAATTTCATCTAGTTAGTACTGTAATATAAAGTACAATTTAAGTAAATAGATTAAGCAAAACAAATTGTATGTTTAAATTGTGTAATATTATGTACTGTGTAACAATAACGCCAATTCGGGAACTCATACAAACGACCCACTTGAACTTAATGTAAAATAAGCAAAACAATATTAACTATTTTTACTATAAAAGACTTATGTCAAAATAGCCAAGGTAACTCTCCACTTAGCATAGGTACTCTTACCTAGGTGGAGACCATTTTGTACTCACCTCACAGTACTGATCGTTTTGTGTGTTTTATGTGCTATTCTACTTGTTTATAAACTCATCTTGTGTTGTTATTTGAAACTTTCATAACTTAAAAAATAGTTATCCGAAACTGGTTATAGACCAGTCAAATTTTTAGTACATTATTCTCAATTTAAAAAGTTAATAACATATATACGTTACCATTAGAGTTTCAAAAGTAGCTATAAAAAAAAAACGAGTTAAGAGGGGGGTATATACAAAAAAAATTGTTAATAATTGAGTTCAAATTTGATAAAAAAGAAAACTTTAATTTCTTATTAAACCCTATAAGATATGGAGTGGCTCATGATACAAAAATCACCCTGTATAGAGTTAAAGGTACCGAGTGGTTATTGATCTTCAAGCAATATCATTTTGCGCCCTTTATTAAATTTTATTAATTTAATATTTCTAAAAAAAATATTAGATAGGTTCGTATTTTATAATATGTATTAAATACAAATTTCAAAATTCATCTATAGTAATTGTCTAAAGTGCTATTATTTAATAGCGACAGCTTTTTACTACTCACTTTTAAGTTAAAGTTTAACTCTAAATTAAGCGTACTAGACAACCTTTTTAGTAATTAAAATTGCAAATGGTCTTTAATCCCTAAGTTCGCTGCATTTTACGCTTTTTACCCAAAACATTTTTTGGGGTCTCGGCTCGAGTGGCCCATCGTGTTAAAATCCCTAATTAACTGGTAACAGGTAAGTATAAATAAGATATCAACGAGCTTGTAATCGTGACGGCACGGACCCATCTTATCTCGTCGTAATCACATATGCGATAACGACATCCATATTGCCTCTTATAACAATAATAACATTAAACCAACCGTTCCTCCGCTTGTTATACCAAAATCTCGCATACAGAGCGTGTTAAATAATTCGCCTACCTCATCTAAATCATCAGGAAAAATGTCGACTGAATAACTCCAAACGTTTAAGTTTACTAAACCAAACAGCACATTAAAACCAACAGTCAAAAAAATGTAATTCACATAACCGCTTCTCGCCACTTCAATCACACACTACTGACAATACAGATACCAATGTAATTGATATGGACCTTACTACAAACGACGTTCCTGTTACCATTCGTCCAAATAATCCACCACCTCTTATCTATATTCGAGTGTAAACGACTTCAACACTTTCTTCTCTAAAATTTATGAAGCTACCAAAGGTGAAAAGTTCCTTTGCAAAAGTTCCACAAATGGAGTAAGACTATCCACCAGTTCTGAAAAATCTTATAGGAATATCATAAAATTCCTTCAGTCCGTTAAAGCTGATTTTCATACGTTTCAACTGAAACAAAAAAGAGCCTTCAGAGTGGTTGTTAGGAACCTCCTTCCGACGACTGCAGTCGAAGAAAAATAAAACGAACTACTCCTCAATAGTCATATCGTCAGAAACGTATCTAACGTATTTTTTATAGATTCCTTATGTCTTGATTTATATGATAACATTTAATTTAATTATAATTTAAGCAATTACAAAACAAGTTAATACAATTTTTCTTTCAAAACGTAGTACTAATGTTGTTTTTTTAAAGAAGAGAGGGATATTACAAACTTTTTCATATGATTATGTAAAAACGGATATTTCTTTGAAATAAACGAAATAAAAAAAATTAATAATATGATACTTTTTCAATTTCCGAGAAAAAAGTATAATAGTTGTTTAGAATAGTTTAAAAATACAATTATTAATGGTTTTTAATTGATACTGAAATTTTATATATCAACATCATCCATGGCTGGTCATATAAAACACTCGGCGTACACAGGGGTACCGGGTGGTTACGGATCTTGAAGCAATATCATTATGCGCCCTTAATTACTTTTTATTAATTAAATATTTCTAAAAATAAAAGAAACGGAGGTTAAACGAAAAAGAGAGACATACAGTGAATGTTTTTCTGAATCAAATATATTTTATAATTATTACTTATTACAAGGAGTTTTTGTAAAATCAGTTATCGTGTAATTGTAATACCATATTGTAGTATTGTTATTTTTATCAAAACTAAGCCGTTATTCTCAGTGACTGCTGTAATGTAAATAAAAGGTTATTAATATAGCTATCTTAAACTTTCAATACAGAGCGATTCACGATAATATACAATATTTGTCATTTATTTCAATAATTATATTTTTTATCTTATCGGAAACAAGTTCTTTTTCACACTAATTGTTGCGATATAAGTTAATAAAAAACAACTGAAGGTATCATACATTAATAAGTTTTAGCATCAAATATCATAGCACTTAAATATCACAGCTCCCAATTATAAAAATAAATATAATTTAAGTTTTGTACAATATTGGATATCTAATCCTCTAGTTAATACGTTTTTTCATTATTGTGTTTATAACATAATTTAAGTTTGAAACAACACTTGTGTTCTAAAAAAACCATAATAGCTCAATACATTTTGTTAATGTAAATATGGCTGCTCATATTATGCTAAAACTCAAGCTGTATAATGTCTACAGATATTTGTTATTTGTTTACATTGCATCAACTATTGAGAAAAATACGGTATTTTATGAAAACATATCGTTGGTTTTTGTTCAACACTGATATTTTAAGCAAAATTCAATATGAATGATAAGAGACAAAGACCTCGCGTTCAGGGAAGATACCTGGGGGGAAATTGTACAAACTCTATGGCATTGCTTTGTAAAATATTTGAAGAGATTTTTTTTCTAGCCTATTTTTTTCAATTCTAAATTCACCCTTGGCTTCATCATAGGTAAATTATTTTACTAAAAATAAATATAATTTAGGTTTTGTACATTATTGGATATCTTTTACTCTAGCTAATACATTTTACTGTGTTTATACATTCATAATCCGATATTTAATAATATACCATAGTATAAGTTTAAAAGAACAATTGTGTTCTAAAAAAACAACAATACATCTATAAAAGTTGTTGATGTAAATATGGCTTCGCATATTATGCTACAACTTAAGCTGTATAATGCCAACAGATATTTGTTATTTGTTTACATTGCAACAACTATTGAGAAAAATACGGTATTTTATGAAAACATATCGTTGGTTTTTGTTCAACACTGATACTTTAAGTAAAATTCAATATGCAAGTTAAATTATAATATGAACGATAAGCGACAAGGGCATTTGCGTTCAGGGTAGATACAAGGGGGGATGATGTACCATAAGCTCCTCACTTGATTAGAGACAAGGGAGGATGCTTAGGAAGGGGGCTATTGGTGTTATTGCTTTTTCCTTACGTACTTAAATAGTGTGCATTAAAAGTGTATTTTTATAGGCTTTAATTTTAAAAAAAAAAAAATATTTGAATATGTATTGTTTTTACTATAATATAAACTTTAACTTTTAAGTCTATTGATTTGTATAATTAAATTGTATTTGAAGAGAATTTCTATTTCTAGCCCCTTTTTTTAATTCTACATTAGCCCTGGTTTCATCAGAGATAAAAGGTCATTACAGCATCTTGCGAAAGCAGACAACTTTGTAATTCTGTTCACAGTTGACCTCAACAACGAGGCCAAACACTAAAAGGAACTTAATGTTTTGGCAACTACCGCGCGAATCTCACATCGAAGCTAGCCAATTTCGACCATGCGAAGGCTGCACTCTCATGCCTCTACCTTTCCTCCACCGTTGACATAAGCGGATGTCATGGGCGAGCGAGGTCATCCACGCGCGGACTTTCGATAATTGCGAAGATTTCCACGGCCATTCAACGAGCGGACCAGCATATAAGGGAGAACTTGAGTCATAGCAGAGGAGATGAGTTGGGTCCGCCACACACTACACTTGAAGTTTCTACCTATCATTTTCTTTTGAAGTCTTAAGCGGCTTATAATTGTCTTAGTCATCCTATTTATGAAGCATACTGAACTTATGCTATTAACTGTTTGACGTTGTACATGTTTTATAAGTATATCAAATTAAATGTTTGTGATTTACTCTGAAGTTAGTCTATTAAATATCTAAAAACCTATCACCACGATTGTGACAAGACTCAAACAGCCTGCAATACATACGTACAGGGCTACAGGGTTGTTACAGAAATCTAATTTCATTGATTGCCAATTAGTTGGGTGTTTTCGATAAGAATTGGATACTTAAAATAATTAAATAGTCATTATAAAGTGTTTGGTAAAGGAAGGACAATCTGTGTAGTCGTCTTTGAGCGGGGTAGTATACCAGTCTTTATTAGGATAGGTAGCCTTGGAATAGGATAACGAAATAGATCTAACTAGCAAAAGAGTTTTGTGTAGTACCCCGACTAGTTGTTAAGCAGCCTGAGAGGAGATAACCAAAACTAAATTGTATAATATACAACTAAATCACGAAAGTGATTTTATCACTTTCAGATTTAAAAATTCCTGTAAATCTGTAACTTCCCCGTCCCCACTATGCCCCGACCCCACTGTACTGGTTTTTTAAAATTTATTTTATAAAATAAAAACTACATTTTATTACATTTAATAGGGTATTTGCTTACAAGGATGGTATATTAAGCCTTTATAATTTACATTGTAAGGATTGGCAAACCTTAAAAAAAAGTATGTATCATTTTATAGTGACATTTTTATTGAAGCGAAATAGTTTTCCTGATATGATTGTCGTAGGGTTAACTAATGAAAATTCAAGCTGTTATTTATAACAACTTTTGTTCCTTATGGTTTAAAATGTTTAAAATTTAAATGCATTGTAGAACCCTGTTGTTATAATAATTGTAACCAATACCGTATATG
>NW_026096407.1:0-10540 GCF_023614345.1 Adelges cooleyi
ATAGTATAACAAAATATTTGATCGTTTAAATGTGACTTGGAAGTATAAATATGATATAAACGTGTCATGAACGACGTTTCTTCTAATATGATGGTTATTATTAGTATATTATACTATACGCCTTATACTTAAAAATTAATAAATATTATTTTTAAAGCTAATAAATCTATAAGGATCATCAAAAAAATCTTTATTTCACACCGTCTCCCCCGCTTGTTTCAATGAGATTTGTAAAACATAGCGGCCATTTTGGAATTTTGACTTATATAAAACCGGCAGTGCTCTTCGCCTAATTCAGTTGGTTGCCGAAAGTGAAACCGTAAACAACGAAAAGCTTCAAAAATGTTTTTTACAAGTTGTCTGAAGAGCACGTGGTTTTCAGAAACTAGTATGCGTTTTGACATTATATCTGAACTGCCAGTGGAAATATCAACTATGATTTTTCGATAAGTCCTGTTTCAATCAATGATACAATATTATTCACAAATTACTCAAAATATTATTATAAACATATTTATTCGTTTTGCAGTGACTATTTAACGGGAGAAGACATTAACACTGCTTGCAAAGTGTCGAAAAGATGGAGAAGGTTTTGCCTAGCTGATAAAATTGTATGCTACAAGTTGAGAACGTATAGAAGAAACAGAGAAATCCTTTGCAGAGGATCGAAATTTTACAGACTTTTTAACGACTCTGGTAAGTGAATTTACCAATTTTCAATATTTATATTAAACAAATATAACGGTTTTAATGTAATGTTATTAATATTTCAATCTTATTCAATTCCAGGTTCGTTGAAAAAGATAAAATCTTTAGTGAAGAAACGAAAAATACGTCAGTATGCGGTCAAAGAAAAAAAAGTTTGTTGCTTCAGACTATAAACAAGTCTTACTATGTTTATGAATTGTATTATATGTAAATAATTAATGTTAAACTATACAAGTTTATAAACGCATAAATTGTCTTATCCTTTAATAATAATAAAAAAAATTGATTATACATGATTCGGGCTGTGGTTTTCTTTTCAATTTTACTAAATTTGATTCTTATTCGAATTTGATTTTATGCGCATACAAATGCGCATAAAAATCAAACAAAATTTCAAGCTGTACGATGTATAAAAAACAATAATTATACAGCAAAAATTTAAATAGATGGCAAAATCGTCAAACTAGTTGAGTAAAGACAGAAAATTACATTTTATTAATTTATCTAATACAAATGTAAACAAAAATAATATACAATTTGTTTTAAATATTATAGTTCTACAAGGTGTCCCGACACACAACGTATAAGACGTTGTATAAGGATCACTGTATCCCTGTGGTATAAAAAACCATAGAGATGTATTGGTAACTATTGATACTATTGGTAATCATAATTAATCATTTTAATTATTTAAAAATTAAAAACATGTTCTATTGGATCAAATTGTGAATCTAAACCTTTCGCGCACACAATATTTCATAAATATCAAATAATAATTGTATTATATGTAAATAATTAATGTTAAGCTATACAAGTTTATAAACGCATAAATTGTCTTATCCTTTAATAATAATAAAAAAAATTGATTATACATGATTCGGGCTGTTGTTTTCTTTTCGATTTTACTAAGACTTAGCTTCTAATGTTTGACAACAATCAGCCTAATATTATTTATTGGTTTTATACTACATTAGAGAAATATCAAAACCAACGTATGTTCTAAAAAAAGCATTGAGTGCATTCGCATTGACTAACTTCGTCCGTAATTTAAGGTAGGTACTAGTGTTTGATAACAAGTAAATAAAAATAAGTACAATGTATTAAGCCTCAAATATTATGTAAAATGATTTGTTTTATTTGTTTTACATAATGACATAATGTTATGAAATGTTTACAAGAAAACTACCAACCATTTTTTCATGATGTGAAAGGAGGGCTGACAATTTAAAAAAAAAATCTAAGTAGATGCAGATTTCCGTTCCAGACAAACCAGCTGGTTTTATGGTGCTAATTGATTTTGTCATGATTAGGTAAAAACCAATTCGTTTGTATGCAAAAATAACAATATTGCTTTACAATTAAAAACATGTAAAAAAAAAGAAAGACTAGAAATTTTTTAAACAACTGTAAAACCATATGACTTGATATTATGTTTGTTAGATGACCAACATCGATTAATTAGGCATGTACACATGTTGTTACAAGAAAAGTCTATGTATTTTGTTATATTTATAAATACAAGTTTATCAACGCATAAATTGTCTTACCCTTTAATAATAAGTTTGATTATACATATTTCGGGCTGTGGTTTTCTTCGCGATTTCACTAACAAGGGGAGGTCACAGTGAATGAGTGACGGTTTTTCTTAAAATTCCGAACAAATTTTATTTATGAAATATAAAAAGACTTGTATTCGAGCGCTTGTGCCAATGCGTTCTAGTCCCAGAGATAATCGACTTTGAAAATTACTCTTTATCTTAAATTTACCTGATTTACGGCCGCCAGCGAAAACTAGGTGTGGTGCAGTAGGGCGGGGCCGGTGCGGAAAGTAAACCGTAGAAATACCAAAAAGAAATTCATAACTAGATCAAGTAGCCTACTCAAAATCGTCTATTTGAAATTATTTTATAAGAATAGACACACAATCGGCTGATCGGATCACTGTATCCCTGTGGTATGAAAAACCGTAGAGATGTATAGGTAACTATTGATACTATTGGTAATCATAATTAATCATTTTAATTATTTAATATTTAAAAACATGTTCTATCGGATCAAATTGTGAATCTAAACCTTTCGCGCACACAATATTTCATAAATATCTGTCCAGCCGTTTAGGAGGAGTTTGCATACTTACACACGGACAGAAGAAATATGTATATAATAAAGATATATGCAAAAATAACGTTATTTGTAAATATTGAGATGAACAAAAAATAATACAAAGAACAAAATAAAACACTAACATACAAGTATTAAAAAAAAAAACTAACCAAAAAAATGGTAAATAATAAACCTTGTGTATTAATTATCAAAAATGTATTCATATATGAACCTGTATTACGAAATTATATACAAAAATAAACAATATATTAAAATCAAATAAATGATTACAAGAATTTTAAAGTTTAGTAATCATTTATAACAAACGAAAAAAACCGACAGTTTTATGGGAAAATTGAATTGAAAAAATAGTGATAACTAAAAATGAAGAGAACAATAATACTAAATATCATAATTAACAAATATACATCCGTACAAGGGTGAGAAGAAAATGAGAAACGCATTTGCTAAGGGAAGTTTATCGTCTGTATGCGGCTCTCATACCTCGCTTCCATAACGACTCCCGACGGGAAATCTGGGAAGTTTCAGTCGCTTCTTCATATCCCTGGTCCGTCGGGTTAGATGTTTTTTGCCTTTGCCATTTCAAGTCGGTGCTACTCGGATATCGCTGCTCAACTTTTTACGAATTTCGCCGTTTAAATACGTTTAATTGTCATTTACCTGCTACCATTACACTACGCACAATTTTCTCTACACGCTACAGACAGATTTTGACAGATTTTGCTGAACAAACTAATCCAGATGCCTGAAAAGCTATCGATCGTCGTTTCTGGCATTTTCACTTCGGATGTATTGAGGATAGAATAGGAATCCGTCATGAAATGGCTGTTTGATAAACCACCGTTCGGCGATGCATCCACAGCCTTTGTCAAATTGACGTCAACTTCACCTGGCCAAGTTCCTCGGACTTAAGGTGAACCGGCAGCTGGCGATATGGGACTTCGGGATGATGGTTTTACATTGGGAGAGCCTGCGACTTTCGATTCGTTGTATTACCATCTTGAGAAGACCACATCAGAAGGAGAAGATGAGAAGTCAGTGTTGCATAATATGTTGTACTTACAATTTGTACTAGAATATTAAAAAAAAGATGTTGAAATTTTGTTTGATATATATGCGCGTTCGTTGACATGGTTACAGTTTGTTGGATAATGTTTTACAAACTGAAAAACGTTATTCGACAACTACATTTATTTGGTTGACAACTAATAGATAAAAAAAAAAGAATGTGTTTATTAAAGTGAGTTGCTCAGCAGGTTGTCAATGTTACGACCTAGTATAAAAATCAGATAAGTTGCCGGTTTAAAAAATGATTATAGAAATCTAAATGATAAAATAAATTTGTATTAATTTATGTAGTATTACAAAAATAATATTATATTTTTGTGAGTTCCTCTAAAAAATAATAGGTTATCAATGTAGATGTATTTAATTTTTTTTTTTTTTGTGTAATTATTATAGTGATAAAGGGATCTGAGACCGACGACGGTACATTTTATATCATTTTTATTAAGGGTAAAACTAGTAAAGTAAGAAATACTATACATATACTGTGGCCGCCACAGTTTTATGAAATATCAAATTTCTTGTTTTTTGAGAGAACCCGAGCACTCCCACGGTTATCACAGGTAGATAATGTGTATTCAAGACGCTTTAACGGTATTTGGTACAATTTTATAAAAGTAGACGGCGTCAGTATTGCATTAAAGACAAAATATACTGAGAAAACCCGACTGCCCTCATGGTACACTGAAAGAGTGTTATGAAAAATGGCTTGGTAGCCAACGTTTTAAGAAAATTTCAGTCGATTATCTCTGGAACTAGAACCCATTGCCACAAACGCTCACAGTTTTTTTTATTTTTCATAATTAACATTCATTCGGAATTTGAAGAAAATCCGTCATTCTTTCACTGTGATCTTCCCTTGTTAGTATGTTGAATTTTGTGCTTCGATACACTTATACTTTGTATTTAGATTTTAAGATAAAAATGACTTACAATTAGAGTTGTCTTATTAAATTGTTAAATGATATTCAATATATTGTTTCAAAAAGAAGTTCATATCATTATATCTATAGTATAGTGACAGTTTTTCTAATAATTGTTATATTATAACGTATAGTTGTACCGAAATTAATAATAAAACCTTGTCTAAACGTAGTGAAGTAGAATATATTTTCTACCTATCAGAAATGGTAAAGAACTTGTTCGCAAACGCTACATTAATTGCACAATGTCTCCACGGTGTGAATTGGTTCACGTGATTTGACATAAAAATGAAATGCAATAGTTTGTCTGAAATCCTGGCATATGAATGAAAACAAAGTGGTGTAAACTGTCTAATAAAATATAAAATCTTCTATTTGATTTTCAAATGTGTAAATAACTTATTGTGATTCCGGGTAAGTTCTATGGTGAAAACTTTTCTTGCAGACATTACATTAAAAAAAAAAAAGATTTTGCAAAGACACTACATTTGTGTGGTGTCTCACTAGTGTGCAAGCGTTGATGAGTTTTCATGTTACTGTTTTGGTTAAAAATAAGAAAACTTAAATATGTTATATATAAATTATAATTATAGAAATTAATAATTATTATTAGAACCATTGTTATGATGCAAGCTAAAATTTCTAAATAGTAATTTACTGTTTAATCCATAGACAAAATACAATAAATGTTAAAATTGTATTTTAGAGAATAAAAAAACTTCTGTTAAATACTTCTTTTTTAATACACATCTAATCTTTTATAATTATTAACTCAAGACCATTCTTAGTGGTATTAAATTAAACGTCCTACTAAAAAAGCGAGTGTGCTTCTTGCTTAAAGAACATATTTTTTTTAAAATTCGAATGAAATTTAAAAAAATTAGTATCTGGTGCTCCTTACTTCAAAGACTAGTATGCAATGGTTTAAAACCGAAAGAAATGTCTAAATATCAGCCTGCTAATTGTCTGGTATGGTGTTCCTATGTGAAACAAAACTTTTTCAAACGTAGTATATTATAATAAAATGTGGTTAAAAACTACATTTTAAATACATAACTTTTATTTTATAATACTAACCCAAGACAAATCTTACAATAAGACTTATCTTGTAATGTTTGACAACAATCAGCCTAATATTATTTATTGGTTTTATACAACATTAGAGAAATATCAAGACAAACGTTTGTTCTAAGAAATGCACTGAGTGATTCGCACCATACCATTGGTAAAAACGCCCATGACAAAAACAAATTTAATGTTCAAAAAAAATAATCATTATTACCTTATTGGCTGTTAAAAGTTAAATATTATAATGCCAAATGAATGGTAACAATTACGCTTTGATTGCGTGAACACAACAATTTTTGTGTATTGTAACAACTATATTCTTTTCAGCTATCGCTGGACATAAGGAGGCATACAAATATAGTCGATTATAAGTCTCGCAGACTAAATTCAGTTATCAACGATATGAGCAAACGCACTTGAATAATACAAACAGCATTTGACTAGGCAATTGGAGACAGTCAATTATGATTGACTTATTTCGTCCGTCGTTTAAGTTAGATACTAGTGTTTGATAACAAGTGAATAAGAATAAGTACATTTTATTAAGCCTCAAATAATGTGTAAAATGATTTGCTTTATTTGTTTTAAACGCTTACAAAAAGACTACCAACCATTTTTTCACAATGTAATAGGTGGGATGATAATTTTTAAAAAAATCTAAGTGGATGCAGATGCAATTTCCGTTCCAGACAAACCAGCTAGTATAATGGTGCTAATTCATATTGTCATGTTTAGGTTAGAACCAATTCGTTTGTATGCGAAAATAACAATATTGCTTTACAATTACAAATATGTAAATAAAGAAGACTAGATATTTTTTAAACTAATGTAAACCCGTATAATTTGATATTATGTTATTTTTAGTGACCTACATAGATTAATGTTAAGACATGCACACGAGTTGTTACAAGAAAAGTCAAGTACAAGTGTCGTTATGCTGTATAATATTTTTTATTGATCAGAAAATTTTAGCGGTGTCACTATATAACTGTTGTCCATTTATTATTTTATTGTCATTATTTTCTAGGGACGTTGAAATAAATTAAATCATTAATCATAAGCAAAATAGGAGCCAATATTAGGTCAAAGAAAAAACATTAGGTTGCACAAGGTTATAAACAAATCTTCACTGTTTACAAATACTTCGGTTTGTGGTTTTTTATTACTAATTTACTCAGATTAACTAATTTTTAAATATCGTGGTGGTTCGTACTTACTACCAGATAATTGCAACAAAGGCATTAAGAAGATCTAGTTTGGAGATTAGATTATTCATTGTCGCAACGCGTTTTAAAAACTTATATGGAGTTTCTTGACCGGCATTGAAAAACCAACACCCTGTTAAGTACCACTGAACAATAAATTCTGTAGTCGAGAAGACAAAGTGCATATATTTGACCTATAATGGAGAAACAATATTGCAACCACCGAAGAACGTTATAACAAAGGAAAGAATCGAGCAACCTATTCAGTATTGATGCGGTAACCGAGCAGTGTCTTTCCACTCTTATTCAAAAACGACATTGCAAATTGGAAATGAAATAGATAAGTGGATAAATCTATAAGTAATGTATAAGTATATTCTAAACCTACGTTTGATTTTAATTATCCGTATTATTTGTCGCTGTAAATTGGTTTATTGTAGAACACGAATAATGTAAAAGAAGTTTCCAGGAAATCTATTTAGTTGCTATAATTATGATACTAATATATTAATTAGACAGTCACAAACAACGAGTAGTTTAATTTGTGATTCCTTGGCGTCAGAAATTAAAGTCCAAAATAGATAAAGACAGCATGAAAGCTACATCTACGTCAGAGGTAAGAAATATTGTTACACATGTTCGAGCCTAAAAAAGTATTACCCGATTAAAAGCTATTTGCTAATTTGTATTGACAATGTCTGTAACAGAGCCGTGACTTTAAGTATAAGCCATCTAGAGACGCATATTCCTTTTTTTTCTCGAAACGTCTGCCTAAATTGGAAATGAAACAGGAGCATATTATGTAATCATTACACAATATTTATTAGCTCTCAAATTATGTAATCGATATTTTGCAATAGTTTAACAAAATATATGATCATTTAGATGTGACTTGGAAGTATAAATATGATACAAACGTGCCATGATCGACGTTTCCTCTAATATGATATATATTTTTAGTACCTACGCCTTTTACTTAAATAATAATAAATATTATTTTTGGTATTCAACTACATTATTTGGTTATGCTAATAATTCTAAAAGGGCGATCAAAATCTCTTAATTTCACACCATTTCCCCAGCTTATTTCAATGATACTTATACAAGATGGCGGCCATTTTGGAATTTTGACTTATATATAACTGGCGATGCTCTTCGCCTAATTCAGTTGCTTGCCGAAAGTGATACCGTAAACAACGAAAAGCTTCAAAATGTTTTTTACAAGTTGCCTGAAGAGCTCGTGGTTTTCAGAAGCGAGTATGCGTTTTGATATTATATCTGAATTGCCAGTGGAAATATCAACCATGATTTTTCGGTAAGTCCTGTTTCAATCAATGATACAATATTATTTTTAAAAATTATTTAAAGTATTGTTATTAACATATTTATTCGTTTGCAGTGACTATTTAACGGGAGAAGACATTAACACCGCTTGCAAAGTGTCGAAAAGATGGAGAAGGTTTTGCCTAGCTGATAAAATTGTATGCTGCAAGTTGAAAACGTTTAGAAGAAACAGAGAAATCCTTTGCAGAGGATCGCAATTTTACAGACTTTTTAAAGACTCTGGTAAGTGAATTTTTATTGTTTATTGAACAAATAAAACGGTTTTGAGGTGATGTTATTAATATTTTAACTTTTCTCTCAATTCTAGGTTCATTGAAAAAGATGAAATCCTTAGTGAAGAACCGAAAAAGACGCCAGTATGCGGTCAAAGAAAAAACATTAGTTTGCTTAAGATAAACATGTTTATTATATTTCAAGGTTGGTTCATAAAAATATATGGAGCAAAAGTTGTATTAAACCTTATGATATTTTTTATTGTCTTTTGTGTAATAATATGCTTTTAACCAGTTAATTTTATTTTAAGATTTCAATGTTTTAAATGTCTTGATTTTTTAGTAATAAATTGAAAAAGTTTATTATACATACTTGTTGTTTTATTATTACCGATATCTATTGTTAATAGTGTTGCTTTAATTTATCTGATGGTTTGTTGTTTGAGGAAGTTCAGATAATTAGGGATCCTTTGGAAACTAGACTTAGGTGGACGGCACAGAATAATTGATATCATGTTCTGAAGAGTGTGTCGACAGATTTGCATCTCGACCGATTGGTGTAATTTAAGCAGTATCATCGATTTCGTTAAGGGGTTCTAGAGTTTTGATAACAAGGGAACAAAAAAAAAAAAAAATGTTATTAAGCCCCAAATAATATGTAAAATGTTTTGTTTTATTTTTTTTTTGTCATGTTTACATAAATGTTTTTAAATATTTACAAGAAAAGTAATAGAAAAAAAAATTCCGTTGGTTGAAATATATTGTGATTTATTTCTATGTGAATCGATAAAAAGGACAATATTAACTCTGTACAATAAAAATGTATTGCTTCAGACTATAAACAAGTCTTTACGATGTTTATGATTGTCTTAAATGTAAATAACAATTATTATGTTAAGCTATACAAGTTTATCAACGCATAAATTGTCTTAATCTTTAATAATAAAGTTATAACAACGGAAAATATTTGGTGTTTTTAATCAAGAATTAATAGAATTGATATTATATTATGCCAAGTTCTTTTATGGTAACACATCACTAAATACTGTTTTAATTATTAACTTATAAATATCGTGGTGGTTCGTATTTACTACCAGAGAATTGAAATAAAGGCATTTAGAAGATCTAGTTTGGAAATTGGATTATTCATTTTTGCAACGTATATGGCGTTTCTCGACGGTCATTGAAAAATCACCACCCTGTTAAGTACCTCTGAACAATAAGTTTTGCAATCGAGAAACCGACTTGCAAATAGTTGACTCCCGATGGAGAAACAATACTGCAACCACCGTAGCATTCTAACAACGGAAAGATACGAGCGACCCATTCAGTATTGATGCGGTAACCGAACAGTGACTTTCCGCTCTTATTCCAACACACCGTTGCAAATTGGAAATTAAATATGTAAGTGGATACATCTATAAGCAATGTAAATATATATATATTCTAAACATGCGTTTTATTTTAATAAACTGTTCTATTCGATACCGATATAATCATTAGACAGTCAAAAGCCGTAAGTAGTTTAATTTGTTTAAACGTTTTATCTCACATTGAAATAGCAAGAAATAGTGATTTTATTATTGACGATTGCAAATTCTCTGGCGTCAGAAATTACGGCCCAAAATAGATGAAGTCATCAAGGCTACATCACAGTCCCAGGTGAGTAAAACTGTTACACATGTTCAAACCTAAAACAAAAGTATTACTTGATAAAAAGCAACTTGCTAAATTGTATTGACAATGTCTGTAACAGAGCCGTGACTTGGTATAAGTCTTCTAAAGGTTTATACCAATTAATTTTTTTATCTTGAAACGTTAACCAAATTGGAAATGAAACAGGTACATATTATACATCATAAAGTAGACTTTAAATTAAGTAATCGATATA
>NW_026096408.1:0-9819 GCF_023614345.1 Adelges cooleyi
TAATGGATTGGCCATGCCTATATTAGCAAAATAAGCGTTCATACGCCGGAAGGGGAAGAGAAATAAGGGATTAATGGGTCTTATCATTAATAATATTTAAAAATGATAGCAAATACGAATTGCAAACGCGAAAGATTTTACATTAAACTACATTATTTTTTAAATTATTGAATTAAATATAATCGTAGCTGAAATTATTTCAAAAATTCTTAAAATTATTATTTAATATTTTTATTTATTGTGAGTTGTGACCCCTTATTGGTTTTAACCTCAAATTTTTAAAATGTTCATTCTTGTGTGATAATATCTCTTGGCCTATCCATTCTTTTATTATTTATGATTTAAGTAGCTCATAACTGATATAGGGCATTCGGTCATAGGTTCCCAGAGTCATGGGTTCCCAGATGGTCAGAAGCTCCCAAGTTACCACAATGGTTACCACACAAGGCTTAACGCCGAATAGAAATTAAGTTAACAATTAAAATATTAAAATAGCTGGAAAACAATAAGTATAAAATGTATATAAACCTGTACCTGGGGTCCTTGGTATCCGAAGACAAGAACAGGTGGAGTGACACGCACAAAAATATAAAAAGATGCCGAATTGATTAGGTAATTATTAGAGACTCCATAGATTTGGTTTAGAAGTAACGATAGCTACCAGCCATGCACAATAATATTATTGCTAATAATAAGTCAGACAAAAGCCATTGTTACAATACTATATAGAGAAATCTGTCACTTGTTTAATATATTTGTGTATTAATGGAAGTTTGAATCTTCCTTTACAAACATATTTTTCCACAATATTCCTTAAAATATTTTTGTTTAAGCAGACTAAAATTACACGAGTTCATTACCAATTTGAATATCATTATGAAGTAATAAAAGATTTTGAACCTTTTTAGAGGGATTCGCATAGGCGCAAATATTATGGTTGTTTAGTAGTACCCCGAGAGTTAAAAATACGTAGTAATGAACTACACCTACATAATCTAAATGTATGTATAATCAATGTAATAGTGTTTCAAATATTATGAATAATAATGTACATTGTAAGTGAGTGCAGACTACACGTCGTACTTACATCTTACTTGACCTAAACTTTTACGTAGCACACCTAATTAGTAATAAGTATTGTATTATAAGGCTGGTGCCTTGTTATGAAGTTATTTCTGATCTGTTTAAAAAGTAACTAAGTTTACTAAGTGTTCACCGTGGTCATAAGTCATAATCCATTATTCCAGCATAATTTTTTAGAGAGTTATACATATTACAGAATCAGGAGTCTGGACAAGATTAGATAACCCATTGAAGATCAATCATATGACAAATTCTAAGTACGCCACTATTATTTAATACAGACACGTATTCTTAAGTATAGCGCATACGCTGTATAAATACATAAAAGTAGTATGTTGTTTACACCGCTTGCACTGTTACGAACAAAAGCCCAGTAAGCAATTTAGTGCCTACCTATTAATTAATGTTGTGCTTTCATCTAAAGGTATTTAAGCCCAAGTATTAGGTATATTGTATACCTTGGTTTCAAAAAATGAAAAATGATCATATTACAATTTATTTATTTATTAGAATATAAACGGGCTTGATACTGTCCTTGATTACAGAAAAATATAATATAGAATTCATCATGGATTTACAAATAAAAATTAAAATTAAACCTATAAGTACTCAATATAAACTTAGAATTTATAAGTTTAAAAAAATAGTCTAGAAAGGAAGGGTCCGCATTGGAGAAAGAAATCTTTACATGGAATGTGTAACAAATGGCTTGCAAACTACAAAAACTTTTGTTGAACCCTTTCAAGCTGCATAGAATTAGAAGCAGTATGGAGATCCTAAACAACAGTGCCATATTTCAGAATCGGGCAATCAAGCTCACAAAAAAGTGACCTGATATACATTCCAAGTCAAAATTTTTTCAAATTTGGTTTAATATTAGTGTAACGCATACATTTTATAATGTATTAACTAAATTAATGTATATAACTTAAATCATGCAGCTTATTTAAATTCGATAACCTTAATTTAACCCATTACAAGACTTCGTTGAGTGCTAAATGTTTGCATAGGTTTGTTAAGTCTGTGGCCTTTGAAGACTTAAAACACAAAGGTTGAAGATGGTATATGGATGTTTTCAATTAAAAAAATACTTTCGATAGCAAAAATATGATTAGGTATGTATTTTCATGAGCATAAATTTAATACACAAACAATATAATAAGAGTCCCGTTGCAGGTACGTGGAGCAATACACAGCCAAGACACATCTGACAATTCTCAATTGGTGTGGCGAAGCGGCTGGTATTTACGCAAAATTGCCATCCGGGTGGAATGGAAGGAGTCATTGGCATCCCCGCATTGGTGACCTTTTTCCAGTTGTGCAACCGCTAATCCTCGAGTCCGGGTCGTTGGTGAATTGCCAAGCTGTCCACTGTTAATCGCGGAACATTGTCGGATACATAATTTATACAATATTTAATGTGTTTATTTGCGTGTTTTCACAATCTCTAGTTGTACAAAGTATACGATTTCTTAGCAGTTGTATGAATAAATTGAATTTTACGATTTACATTTATGATGTTGTTAACCTTTTGGTTACGTACAAAGTAGAGAAAAACCCATTTAGGTTGTACATTAAATATTATTAACATTCAAGGAGAAATCGGTTATGTCGTAAAACTTGGCTAATTTCAGCAAGCCATTACACCTCCCTTCTAAAAGAAAGGTATTTTGTGCATATCATAAACAAAATATCTTTTTTACATCATTGATTACATGTTTGTGTATCATTACATATCATTAGAAATTACAATGGTTTATAATAGTTATAAAAGTTATTCATTATAAGGTTATACATTATATAGTTGTACATTTGAATACATAGTGAATATAATAGGTTAATGGTTAGTATTTACTACATATAGTTTTTTTTAAACATTTAAAATTAGTGGTTAGTATGGGTTAGTATTTAATAGCAACTACAATATATATATATATAATTTTTTTTTTTACATAATTTTTTTTCTGCTTCGAGCTGCCTTGTTGACTTCCCGTTAGTTAAAAGATCACTAATTAAACGAGCTTGTGTGTGAAAGGCATTTAAAAAATGGTTATTAAACCTTGAGCTTAAATATGTTGGTTCGGGCATAGTTATGTTAGCAATAAAATCATTGTATCCTTCAGAAATAATTTCTTTTCCTGGTATTAATACATCCTGGTCACTGTAAGCTCTACAAGAAGAATTTAAACTTAGTATCCCATTATTTTCTAAGTGTATCCGTTCTGCGGGACGATCTCCGCAAGCTATAAAAACGGTTTCCCCAGGCGAAATATACAGCCATTTATTTTTATTTGTAAATTTATAGAATATAGTACTAGATACTCTGTTATAAAGGATTTTACAACTTATAGGAACAGTACTTTGTTGTTTTAATAGCAAAAGCTCACAAACTTGCAAATTGCTGTAAGCATGGAGTGGATATAATTCATTACATAGTAAGAAATTTGAGCTTCGTTTACAGTTTAACTGATCAATTTTTTCGAAGGTTGAATACCGTTCATGAGTATTTGTTACAGCGATATAGTGAAATTTTGGCTTGATATATATACAAGTTTCATTTTCGCAAACAGGCAATGGTAGTATGTGATATAAAGTTAGCCTTTCCTTTAATACTACAGGTAAGTTTATTTTAAATACAAATTTCCCATCGGCATAATAAATGATAATTTGTGACAATTTAATTGTTTCTGCTAGGTGGTCAAGATTAGTATCAAATGGAAGCTGAGTATTTGGTTCTAATTGGTTTGCGATGACAACTAATTGTGTTTGAAGTTCATCAATACTTATTTAACTAGAATGAAGTTGACCTAACCGTGCTAGTTGTAGTATTTCAAATATGAGATTAGATTCGTAAATGTATTGAGATAAAAACAATTCAATTTCGGCTACGTTGCCTAAACGAAACAGTTCCATCATACCCGTTGTATAGACATCAGCTGGAGGTTTTATTTGTGGTGGCGTTGGCAAAGTTTGATCAGGGTTGACATTTTGTGATATTTTGAATACTCTAGTGTTTTGTGGCAAAGCAGTTTTGCCCCCATCGAGATAATTTTTAATAAGTGATTCGGATTTTTCCAAGCATTTATCGCTACAAAGCCCAAAGATGGTCTTAGCCGTCCTAGCTAAAGTTCCCCATGGTATAGAGCGTCGAGACTTAGTGTGACCTACTAATTTTAGACTTAAATCTATTTTTCACCCGACTTCTTCGCGAATAAAATCTATTTTATCTACTATGAATACACATCGTTGTGATAAAGTTTTATCATTGGTAGTGACATTATTTACAGAATTCCATTCAAAGGTTCGATTATCATAATTTTTACAATATTCTTTTAATTCGGCGATACGCAGTTTTAATTGGTCTGAATTAGAATTATAATAACTTAAATCTAGGTATGCAGTAAAGTCGAAAGTTGTTTGTAGAACTCTCATTTCTCCCAAACTTTCGTACATTAACCCCGCAGTGGTTAATAGTTTGTCATCTTGATAAGGCGTAGTTGAATTAACAAGCCGTACGATAAATAGTAGTGGTATAATTCTGAAACTTAACCGTATTCTTTAATTATTATACTGGTCAAAACAAAATTGTGAACTAATTAATTTAGTTAAAACAATTAATCTACTTTTCGCGTTTGTCAAAGTGATTGAAAAGAAGTGGTCTAACAATGTTTTAAAAGACATTTATAATAAACCCCTGTTTAAAAATTATATAAGATAGCATAAATGTTTTGGAACCGTAATTATGATAATAAGTTTTTTAAGTAAGGTATATACAGAAATATCAAACGTTTATAATATTTGAATACTACCGTATATTTTCCAATGAACTGGTCAGGATTATATTATTCGTTATAAGCGGTTTGTAAAAACTAGTCATTGTGTTGTAACGTGTGTACCTTAAAACGGTCTTTGGGTAACATCACAACGTGACAACATTGTAAAACCCCGAAAGGAATGCGGTTTCAGTGTCGACCTTGTGTCGTTCCATCGCGTTACCTGTGCAGGTGCTTAAGGAATGCCGTAGTACATGTGTAGCCCTACGTGATTTTTGGTTCTTTAGTCCCCTTTAGTGTGTAACCGGCCATATCCCTGTATCGTTGTTAGAATTATTTCAAACATTATGTGTTGTTTAAAACAAAAACATTTTTTAAATTGTATTTTAAGTTATATAATTGTTACTGCTAAATAAATTTAATTTCCTGAAATATATTAATACATATTTTCTCTTTTTAACATTAAAGTAAAAGCATAATATAAAATAACTCATATTTAAAATATGCGTCGGGCGTCCTTACGCCATTTTTAAGTTCAATATTTTTTTTCATTATTATTTTAAAAATGAAAATAAATCGTGGACTTACTCAGGCTAAAGAATCGCACACCGAATTCTGATTGGACTTTACTAAGGAAATTCTTTTAAGAGTTTACAATTACTATCGTCATGGAGAAACAACTATACTACAGGTTAGTGAAAGCTATTTTATCTACGTGCAGTGTTTCAGTGGATTAAAAGTGTGTTTTTTTTTTTTAAATTAATTTGAATTAAAAGTGCAATAGTACAGAAACGTGACGGTTTTAGTATTAACTGTCTTCATCGGAACTAGAACTGAAATTTTTCGTTACATTGTTTTTATGAACAATCACGTGTTTGTTTCCCCTTAGTATCTGTATGTTGTGAGGTCCTACCACTTCTGTTACCTTGTATGGACCTTTCCAAAGCGGAGATAATTTATTTCTTTGGGTATGATCTATTAACAAAACGTCGTCTCCTACTTCTAATTCTATTGGATTAATTTTCTTATCATAGCGTTCTTTTGACTCTACTTTTT
The DNA here is from genome assembly GCF_023614345.1 of Adelges cooleyi. NCBI lineage: Eukaryota > Metazoa > Arthropoda > Insecta > Hemiptera > Adelgidae > Adelges > Adelges cooleyi. The sequence continues at coordinate 5,913 of NW_026096408.1, forward strand.
TCTTTATTAAATTTTCCCTAGCTATTTTATGAGCTACTTGCATGCGCTGTTTTAAATCGAAATAGTAATCATCATAATTATAACGAGGTTCTGGTTCGCGTTGTAATTTGAATGGTATTTCTATGGCTCTACTGTATACCAATTGATAAGGGCAGTAGTTAGTTGCAGTGTGCACAGTGTTATTGTAAACAAAGATAGCGTACATTAGGTTTTTTCCCAATCGTTAAAGTTCTTATTTGAGTAAGCACGCAAATATTCGGCTAAGTTTCTATGAAAGCGTTCTATCGAACCAAGGCTCATAGCGTGATTCGCGGAAGATTGAGCTTTATCTATATTTAGCAACTTGCATATTTCAGAAAAAGTTTTTGATAAGAAATCCGTCCCTTGATCGGTTAAAATTCCTTCTGGAAGTCCATGTAAACACACAAAATGTATGACAAGTGCTTCTGCGACCGTATTAGCTTTGTGATCGGGTAGTGGGACCCCGAGCGCGAACTTAGTAAGATCATCTTGGAATGTCAAAATATAATTACTGCCTAAATCAGTGGTTCGCAATGGACCGATGACATCTATTTGAATGGTCTGGAAAGCTCGTGAACTTGTACTAGTAATAGCAAGAGGTTGCCTAATGAGGTGGTTCGATATCTTGTTGCGTTGGCAAGAATCGCATTTTTTAATATATTCTTTTACATCTTTCTTAAGCCCCTTCCAATTAAATTGCTTTTTAATTTTTTTATAACGTTTATTAATCCCTAAATGCCCACCCGCAAGCTTTGAGTCATGAAATTGTGCAAAAATAGTACGTTTTTCTTCAGGTGTAAATTTTAAGCGTGAACAAATGATAATATTTATGTCGGTATCACGGAATACATATCGTATCATTGACCTTACTTGTGCCCAGTCAACATCGTCATCATGACCTAATATATTCATGGCTAGTTTACTTAAGTTGTTTTCTTCACAAAACTGTCGTAATGCTACTAACGATAAAAACAGGTTTTCACACGTTGTCGCTTGCTGATCGCGCGTTTTCGTTATTCAAAATATAATATACCGGTCGTTATTTTTTATAAAAGTCGTTCCCCCAATATCACCCGCCTGAACGTTTTGGTCGGCTCCGAATTTCTGTTTTAACTGATAGTTAATACCGGTTCTAAAATTAAATTGCTTCGCGATCTTTGACACTATGTGATATTCGTCGGGTGCGTTTATTTATTCCCCAGCTACTTCGGATACTATTTTATTAGTTATCAACTGTGTTTCAAACTTCTCAAGGAAAACTGGATATGATAATTCCTTGACTTCTGTAATACTATATACTCGGCTTAGCGCGTCTACGTTAGAATTTTGTACTCCCGGTTTATAGCGTATTTCATAATCGTATTCTTCTAACAATATTCGCCAACGAGCTAATTTTGACAAAGGATCTTTTAAGTTAAAAAGCCATTGCAAAGCTCTGTGGTCTGAATATACCATGAACTTTCGTCCATAAAGATAAGGCCTGAAAGTTTTTACCCCAAATACTATAGCTAAACATTCGAGTTTGGTTGTTGAGTAATTACTCTCACTTTTATTCAATGTCCTAGAGGCATATGCTATAGGTTTTTCGTTTTTAGGTTCCCCCTGACTTAATATTGCTGCCAATCCCTTTAAACTTGCATCTGTAGTTAGTATAAAAGGTTTAGTAAAATCCGGGTATTGCAAAACGGGTTCTGAACATAGTGTATTTTTTAATGTATCGAATGCCTCCTGACAGCTTTCTGTCCATACGAATTTTACCCCCTTCCATAATAGATTAGTTAATGGTTTTGCAATACTACTATATTTATCAATAAATTTCCTATAGAAACCTGAGAGACCAAGAAAGCTTTAAATTTCCTTTGGCGTTCTAGGGACAGGGAAGTTTAGAACCACCTGGACTTTCGATTTGTCCGGTCTAATGCCGTCAGCTGACACAATGTGCCCTAGGAAAACACATTCCCTTTGAATAAAATGGCATTTATCTGGTTGAATCTTTAAATTATGCTGTCTTAAACGATCGAAAACGTCACGTAGTTTAGAGTTATGTTCGGAGAGAGTGCTGGCATACACTATGACGTCATCTAGATATACAAGTGCCTTAAGCCCTATCAGCCCTGATAGTACTGTTGCCATAGGACGTGAAAAGGTCAAAGGGCTTCCTTTCAGTCCCATACCCATTCGATTAAACGTAAAATGTTGCGCGCCGTGTCTGGAGTTCATTACGGTGAATCCCGTGTGTTCCCGTGATGCTCCTGATAAGGGAATTTGATAAAATCCCGAGGCTAAATCTATGACGCTAAAAATCTGACTTCGGCCTAATTGGTCAAGTATCTCGGTAATATTAGGTATCGGATAAAATTCATCTAATGTAACAGCATTTAGCCCCCGAAAATCAACTACTATACGGTACTTTTGAATCCCACTAGCGGGTAACCTTTTCTTTACTAAAAGAAGGGGTGAATTCCAAGGAGAGAAACTTTCCTGTATTATCCCGTCATTTTTCATTTGCGTTACTTGTCTGTTTATTTCTTCTTGCTGCGCGAAAGGCAATCTATACGGTTTCCGGTACACGGGCTTTTGATCCGGTTTTACTCTAATTTCGTGCTCTATTGTATTAGTACAAGATAATTTATCTCCCTCTAAATAAAATATATCTGCGAAATCCCCACATATTTCTAAAATAGATTATTTTTCCTCAGCGTTCATATGATCGCTCCTAATTAATGTTTTAATCTTATTGACCCTGTCTTCTTCAATATATTCTACGTTAATATTGTAAATACTATAACTTGTTTGCCCTTCGTAATTTATTTTACTTAAATCGTGTTTACTTAAACGTTCCTCGGTTTCCGCGATATTTAATAGTCCTACTATAAACCCACCGTCATTGATAAGAGAAATCGCGCTGCTACAATATACATCTTTAATTAATTCCTGCTTATGTATTAATATCTCCTGTCCGTCCAAATCAGCTATTGGTACCGTTATGACCGTTTCTGACCTCGGCTGCAATATTATACTTTCAACATTATTCTTGGCTACCTGCCTCTTCCCCGTATCGCTTAGTTTCGCGTTACCTACGTTTTTATTACCCTGTTTTCGTCGTCTAAATGTATTTTCTTACATATATTTTCTACTAATTCATTTACATTTTTATCATTATGAACCCCGTCCATATCGATTAAATCCTTGTTCTGTGACCCAATACATTCCAATGTCGTTTTCTCTATATTCATATACCCTGTGTCATTCACATTTAAACTCATTTTACTACTTTTGTCATTTATTTCATCAAAACCAATATTCATATCCTTTTCATTCTTACCTTAAGCAAGGTGCTTAATAATATTCGCGGCTTGACGCGAACATGATACACCTTGACATAATCCATTATCTTTATAATCATCTTATACACTTTTTTCTGCTAAAGGAAACTTAACTATATCCTCACTTAATTTATTCTTACTCGCTATATTCCCATCAACTACATTTTCATCAACTATACTCTCATTGACTATACTCTCATCAACTATATATTCCCCATTAACAATTAAAACATTCTTAATATCTGTTTCGCATAACACATTTTCCCCAATTACATTGCTATCCATTTTCAAACTTTCTTCACATAATACTTCATTATTCTCAATTATACTTAATTCTTTTTCATTTTCTAAAACTTCATTTTTTCTACTTTGCTTACCATTTTCACTTAAAACATCATCATCATCATCATTATCATTTATCAAAAGAACATTATTACCCATATCTATCACCGTGTAATTTTAATATCTGTAGTACAAACTAAAAAAATATTGAATTATTTAGTCTATTTTTAGTGTTGTTTTACTTGTTTAAACAAATAAAGCCAGAAGGGAAATTAATG
>NW_026096409.1:0-8234 GCF_023614345.1 Adelges cooleyi
TTATAATAATAACGTCCAAAAGGCAGAGAGTACAGTAAATACATTAAATAATAACAAAATTACGATAGTAGGTATAAATTAAAGTTTAAGTAAAATGTAAATTTAGAATTTTGTAAATGGTTTACTTAAATAGAGTTTAGATTTATGCAATTTCAATGGCCAATTAAAAAATGTTTTAATTATATGATTTTTTTTTGTCGTACAATCAATTTAAAAATAGTTTTAATTATTGTTTTTTATCGTTATATATATATTTTAACCGAGCACATAAGTTCTATGTTATAATAAGTCGTACATTTACAGAGCAAAATAATATTAATTACTATAAATATTACTAATATTTATTTAAATATACTACATACTACATACTACTCCCATACTACATACTTAGTATTTTTCGAGTAGTATTGTAGTTCATTGCATTAATTATAAATAATAATTAATGATTTGTGTATATAAAAAATCGACTATAGAATTTAATTAGCTAAAAATATGCATTTTTATTCACTCATAAATTATAAATTCACTTTTCCTTGATTAACACGCAACATATTGTATACGTTGTTTTTACTTTTTATTAATGCTTAAAATTAGAATATTTTACGAAATATTAATGTAATCAAATTTAGAAAACAAAATAGCTAGTCAGATTTTTAGAATAAAATTAAATAAAACAAATTTACTGACCAACAGTTATAATTTCATAATATTCCGGTTCGTAAGTTTCTTGGTGACTCTTTTATACAATTATGAAAGTGATAAAAATTAGCAAATTAAATAATTTAAAAATAAAATACGTTATAGTTGTAAAATAGTATTCGGTTAGAACGTTTGGTCTTATATGTATACTATGAATGTCATAATTATAATGATAAGAAAAATATTAAAGTCTGTTCGGCGAGCCCAACCTAAAATAGTTTAGTGATGTAGCCTGTAGGTATAAACGTGGGGTTATCAGCAAACCTCCGTTTTTAAGGTGTGAGACACAGTTTTTAAAATTATATTATGCGTGGGTATGTTGATTGTTTGTGAGTGAATCAGGACGATTAATTTGGTTATCTTTGAAAATCCAGGCCAAATAATAAACATAGTGATTCACGTTTAATTTTCATTTTACTTAATTATGTTCACTTTTCTAAAATTTTAATTGATTTGGAAAATGACTACCTTTTTGTCACAACATTTGAAACAATTAAAACACGCATACAGATTGTCTATATTCATTGGAACATTGTTACCACGAGTCTACTTTATAATTTAATTTGTATTTTATTCATTACCGGAAACAATTTTGTAAATTTGTCAAGTAAAGAATAGTTATTTATAAAAAAAACAATAATATTTAAAACTCAAAAATATGTTAAAGTGTTTCCGGTAATGAATAAAATACAAATCAAATTATAAAGTTCAATTTTTATACTTTGGCACTTGGAACGTTTGACACTTTCACTCTTCATTTTTATTGTTAGAAAACACTATGAAAACTCAAACGTTGTTTCTATACACTTATTATGAAAACTTACTTATCAAATCGCTATGTTATTGATTATAATACAAAAAAATACATTTTTTTCAGTATTTATTATTAGTTACCTAAAAGTTATAAAGTATGCACAATTAGCTGATGTTGATTCGGCACAAATTTAGTTAATTTAAAAAAATAATGTGGTTAAGTCGATGCCCCATTTCATAAATGCAACAACTCAATAAACTTAATTTTCTGGTATAATAATGATATAAAAAAACTACTATTTCATTTACAAATATGACATTGCGTTACTAAAGCGAAATAAATGCTCTCCAGTGGACAATAATATAACTATATTGTATTACATGCGAAAACTATATGAAGGGCACGCGGAAAAAACGGTAGTAGTCACATTATGAAAATTTTAGAGTATAGCAAAAACAAAGTTCGTGAACTCCTCTACCTCTTACATAAGAACAAAAAAAAATCACATTAAATGCTACTCTAATAATAAATGTATTTATTTAAACAATTTATTGACATAAATAAAAAAAAAATGTTCATAATGTGACTACTACCGTTTTTTCCCTGTGCCCTTCAACTGTGTTCATACGTTGTCTGAATGTAACAGCTATTCAATAATTATTATTGATACATATATGTTATAAAAAAATGCAGATTGTGTAGTATCTATTTTTCGTCTTTTTGTATGGATATTATTATAATTTTATTAAACTAGAGAGGCCTTTTTTCTCGAACAGTTAAAAAATCATGCTCAGGCTCAATATAGAACCAACATTTTTTTAATCGAAACTCGGATCGAGTGCAAACATTTTTTAATGCTTCGTTTAATATTTATTTTTTGTCTCTTCTAAATTGGTTATTCGTATTTGAACGGCAACTGCAAAAAAAAAAAAATAATTAAAAGTAGAGTTTACAGTAGAAGATTAATACGAGGCAATTGGCCGCGACCTTTACCGAGTGAAACGTCAGAAAGTATGTACGTACATCCAGTTACGCTCGAACATTTTTTCATTAAAATTTTTAGGAATTTTATGTATAGAAAGTCATGATGTTTTATCAGACGTTGTTTTCCGTAGGTCGGGTCGAAATATAGCTAGCTGTATCAACGCCGGACTGTGGCTATGTTTGAGGAGATCGGAGAACACTTTTCTCTCCAACGTATTTATAATTTATTGTTCTACAGCCGAAAAAAATGCACAAAAAATCACTCGTTCAGGACACGCGTTAATCGGATAACAGACCGTGGTACTGGCTACTCGATGTGTTATCCATTGTATTTGTAAGCCGGTCGGTCTGTCCGAGGCACTTGACCCAGTGAAAGTGAAGCCCGATGAACCCGCGTGCCGGATGTAGGGGCTGCTCTGGTACCTACCGTGTGTGTATTGCGTCATCGTTTGATCCGGTGGTGAAAGTGTAAACGTGTTGCGGCTGACGTCATTGGAACCCAACGGGGTTGATTCATCCAAAAGTCATATAATAAGTAATGACACTTTTATAAGTTATAACACGCACTGTGTATGTATTACATGACTTGTTCCCGGAGTAGTGTAAATTCGGTTAGTCCAATCGAAGACGCAACTTATCCGTTTAGACAACTGACGTCATACCATATATTGTGTTGTATAACAATAATAAAAATAATATTATTATTATTATTCGATTACACACACATACATACATAAACCATGCCTGGTGGCTGGTGCCAAGTAAATCCGTGTGTGGAAACCGTCCGTTTCATATTATTATTTGTATATATAGTGTACACGCTATCACGCAATATAATAATATAATAATGTTAGCCATATAATATTATATTATTTTAATCCGCGCGCGGCGTTATTATTACAGTGTCACAAGACGCTTATTTGATGAAATATACTCAATTTTCCATTTAAAACAGACTTAATACGTGACGTATCGAGAACAGCTCGGACACCGCCGATTGCGGTTTTTTTAATGAGTTTGGAAACCGATGTAAGCCTATTGTTGGCACACACTTAGTAGCGCGGCGTTATCGTTTTTCAAGTAATAACACACATTATTATTATTATTTATACTGTAACAATGTTTTTTTCTCTAATTCCTACGGTAAATATTACATTGGAAAATTATACCGTATTATGTCATGATAAGGCGTTTTTCATTTTATACTTTTGCCGTCAACATGCGGTACGTGCGAGACGAACCGCAAAACGTTTCGCGGTTGGCGATTGTTAGCCATGATCGACGATCGAACAACTATTACCACTATGTGTCCCTATAATAGGATATTATAATAATTTGTATTTTCCGCGTCAGTGTAATTACGCCGCATAGGTACATGTTTGTTTTAGCCGTTTACCGACATACCAATGAGTATAGATTATAGAATTGCCAAAAAAAAACAATATTTCAAACCTAATATATTTGTTTAAAATGTATATTTTAGATACAAGTCCGGGGATATTTTTTAAGCCACTAGATACCAGCAACTATATTTTAAACGTACTTTTTAGAATCTTAAGACCTTCTCCTCGACTAAGACGAAAATAGCTATAAGGCGTTGATCGTGGTAGCAAGCGACTTAAATGTTACAATCGTTATTACCTTGTTTGTAAAATACAAAATAAAAACAATAAATTCTATGGTAATAAGCCTGCACATAAAACATTATGGCCATAAAACACAGATTTATTTTGTCAATTCGATATTAATGATTTGATCTCCCATACCTTGAATTTTATATTAGGAGTTAGAATTATGTGTGTATTAAACTAAAACAAAAATTAGAGTCCACTAATTAATTTGTAAATTTAATTTAAACCCCATATTACATTGATTTTTAAAAAAAAGCCAATGTCAATTTCAATTTTATTTAAATAAGTTAACTTATTTTTATAAATATTTTATTAATCGTTCATCGTTAATTCTTATGTTGATAACACTGGCTAAATATATTTTAGTTTAAAATGTTTTTTTAAATTTATTTTAAGTTTTAGGTAATAACCTACTGGATTAACACATCCGTGAAAGTGTTCAAGATACCAAGTATGTAAATTATAAGTAAGATAAGTAGAATAAATTAAGCTAAGAAATTTGTTTGGCAAGTTTGATGTTAATAATATATTATTTTCTGAACAACTTACTGACAAATAATATAAATTGAAGTTTAATAGATAAATTAATTGGATTTTTAGATAGTCTTATTATCTTAAATGTATACACTGTAGTTGTTATGATTTAAAAGCATTGCTATTTTTATGTACAAAAAAAGCAATAATACAACACTAAATGATATGCTAAACTATATGGCTTGATTTACTGAAAACTATTAAACAAATTTAACAGTAAATACAGGGGGATTTTTTATGATGGGCCACTCAATATCTCATAGGGTTTAATAAGAAATGTCATTTTTTTCTTTTTCTTTTTATACAATGTGATCTTAATTTTTCACAATTTTTTTTGTTTTCCCCCCTCCCAACTTAGTTTTTTTATAGCAACTTTCGAAACTTAAATTGTAACGCATATATTTCACTAACTTTTTAAATTTAGAATAATGTACTAAACATGTTGACTGGTTGATAACTAGTTTTGGACAACTATTTTTAAAGTTATAAGAGTTTAAAAGCTAGAATGGGAGGGGAAGTGTGGTTGGGAAATGCGCGCAGATAAAAATAATACTACACTCCACCTTTTCTCCTGCCCTAGATTTGAAACTTCAATAACTTCATAAATAGTTATCTGAAACTGTTTATCGACAGGTCAAAATTTTCAGTACATTATTCTCAATTTAAAAGTTAATAAAATATATACGTTAGCATTCAAAATTCAAAAGTTGCTATCAAAAAAACTAAGTTGAGAGGGCGGTAAAATAAAAAAAGCTGTGAAAATTGAGATCACATTGTATAAAAAAATAGTAATTTCCTAATAAACCCCATAAAAGACTGAGTGGCACATGATAAAAAAATCAACCTGTATGAAGTGCGAAAAAATAAATAATATTTTTTTTTAATTTCCATTAGTCATCACTTTGCTATATACTTTGATAGTGTAAAACAATAGCGTATCCAAGACGAGTTACCGGTTAAAAGGTGTAACATCTACCGTAAATTTTCACTGTGAAAAATTAAAATACTATTAGTAAGTACCTACAATAAAGTTAAATAATTACAAATAATAACTGAATATGCTATCGAATAAAATAATTTTCAGGTACCTACCTAATACAAATAATTGTTCCTCGTAGGTACGTCTTAAATCACAATAACGATAAGTTGACGTAAGTCGATTCATTTGATTACGTCGTATTATCAAATTATATCAAATCAATTAAATTTGTTCAAATATTTGGTTAACCCTGCCCGCCGGAAAAAATTCTGGATACGTCATTGATGTAAAACAAATATGCCAACGTTGGGTGCTTGATTTGACGCTCCCTAAATTATTCACCACGCCTCGGAGCACTCGCTTCGTTTTTAGTTGTGTTTTGCGAAACGAAAGTCTACGGTATGAAAAATTATGATATTTTTATGCGAAGTGGCCATCTGTACGGTTTGAAACGCAACCTAGAAATGATAAAATACGCGTATATGAGGTTGCCCCGGTTTTACAATTTTTGCAATACCTACCCAAGTGTCGGAAGGTTGGCAAATGGTACTTAGCATAAGGTACTTAGCCACTTTATAATTACGAGTTTATAGAGATTCGATTTCATTCCATACCAGCAAAAATCATCCGAACACAATGAATACATTTAAACAATACCAAAATGATGACCTATCGTCTCGTGAAAACATGTGACAACAATAATTTGAATAGCATACACACATGACGTCATTGTTAATAACAGCTTGCTGGAATCTCTTCTGTGGCGATGACGGGATTATTATAATAACATGACATGCCGCCCCGGTGATTTATTCGCCGATTCAACGTGAATAAATAATTACAAAACAAAAATACAAGGGAAAGTTAGCAAACAATTTTATAAGTCGTCGTTGTGACAATATTGTCTTAGTACAATAAACCATCCATTTCAGACATCACTCATCAGTCATCACACACAAGTATATTATACACCATTATAAACAAGAAAAATATAACAAGTTTTACGTTCAGATGGTATAAATATTCAGTTTACTTAGTAGACGTATTTGAATTACAACATTGTATGAAACAAATTACAAAGTCTATTGTTGTATTGGAAAATATATGCTATATATAAATAATGTTTTTCCAAGCGTGGCGTTTATAACGTATAGAATAATAATTCTCATTTGCCGCCGACCAACTGACTAGCTTTTACTTTACCACGTCCGTGAATGAAACCATCTTCGGCCTTGACGTACGTTTTTTTCCTTTACCTTCGCCTGATTCAATATTATACCTGTTAAAGCACGAAATTGTCAAGTTTTCATACCAATACTAATATTGTCGTATTAATAAACACGTATAATGAATATGTGTAATGTGAAAATCATATCACACACGTTCATTTTGCTCAGTTTTGTTAACTGAGCAAATTTTAATTGTTTTCCACAGTTGAACGGCGAGAAAAGCAATTTAACCTTGCGACAGGAGAAAATAACTAAAACGAAACTGAATTGGCGTCTACAATAATGTTTGCACTCTATTGCTTCTAATATTTGTCCTTCGGTCAAAAATTCATAATAATAAATATTATTCAAAGCAATTCAGCCGACACGTTAGGTTAGATTAAGTGAAAATCCTGGTATGGTAAAAAACTCCCTAAAATTATATTTTATTATATAAATATGGCGTAAAGAATAAAAAAAATACGAAGTACGTATAATATAATATGTATGCATAACATTTTAATATTTTAAATAAATGAGAATACATTTATTATTGTTAGCTGTTATAGTAATATTTTATGCGATGAGTAGGTATTTTATAACGATATTGGTGTAAAAACCGTTCTAGTATCTTAAGATTGTATTGTGAATACAGACTACAGTCATATTTCCTGTACTCGTTATAATATCTAATTAGTAATTATAAAAATGATCTTGTATAGTATAATGTACAATTTTCGTCATAGACTAAATATGTATATAATTAATAGCGAATCGTGCTCGCATATGAAATTATGTCAATGCGGTTTTATTAATAAATCTGTCCATATATATTTTATAAAAGTTTAGAATACCGATTACCATATTTACTATATATTTTTAGACTTAAAATTGCATTCCGTTTCATTTCACTCAAATATGCATAGTTCATAAATATTAAATGAAATATTTATTGAAATTCAGTGGAGTGTTAGCAGGAAGAAGTGACAGGGGCTAAGTTTTTTTATATACACAAAAAGAAATACACATATTTGGCCCAACTAAAAGTATAGATGTACATACAATACATTTGAAATTGAAATAACTAAATAAATAGTTGGCTCAAATATTTAGTTGGGCCAACTATTAATTTAGTTATTCTAACTATACAATTATTGTGCCCTTATATTTAGGATCTAGGACGTTTCGGCTCGGATAATTCGGCGATATCCGTTTCGGCGCGTGGCCATTTATGCGATATATAAAAAAAAATGATAGAAATACTCAATAGGCAATATAATGAAAAATAAGACGCATTATTCATTAAAAGTTATATAGTATAAAATTAGTCAAAATAAATTAAAAATAACAACATGTCATTTTAATGCAATATTATTTGCTATACCCTTAAGAAATATTATATTATTTTAACCTTTATAATTAACAACTAGTATTTTTATTCGTTT
>NW_026096410.1:0-7544 GCF_023614345.1 Adelges cooleyi
AATTCCTAAAACTGACCCCACGATCACGATTGTCAACACACCTAAGAAAAAAACCAAAACTTTCGTATTTAAAATGTCTGAGTCAAATATACACTCTAAGACGACGGCATTTAGTGTGCCAAAAACTAAAAACGAAATTACAACTTCCACCGATTCAAAAAAAAATTCAACCATGATGCTACCGAGGTTTGAGCGAAAAAAAGCACCTATGAATTTACCCGCCAGCACAAAATCTGAAAAAATTAAAACTATATCACAAACCAATACTACCATCTCACTTGTGAAATCACCTCGGACCACTAAATTTAACACGCCCCAAAATACGGCTATTACTACTTCAAATGCATTACCCCTTACAGGTTTTTCTAAAATTCCCAAAACTGACCCCACGATCACGATTATTAACACACGTAGGAGAAAACCCAAAACTTCTGTGACTACACCCGCCAGCACAAAACCTGAAAAAGTAAAAACTTTACCGATATCACCGCCACTGTCGAAGAAACCAGAAACGCCTAATGAAAAAAATACTTCGAATAATACAATTTACAATTTTAAGAAAGGTCCTCCAATTGAAAGAGGTTTCGAAGAAATTCCAAAAAAATCTTCGCTACCAAAAGACAAACAACTTCCTAGGATTATCACTTTACTTTAGCTGACATCTTTTGTTTTATATTTATAATATTATTATAGTATGTTTTACGTTGGTAACGAATCTGAAATAAGAAATTGGCCTCTCCTCTAGTTTAAAGTTATATTTAAAATAGAACTATTGTTTCGCGAAACGCTCGTAGTGGCCTGGCATTCAGTTTTAGCGAGCTCCGACAGTCAGCTATTAAAAAACGCAGCTGCTTGTTTAAAATTCATTAAGAGGACGCCACACACCCAATTTTTTAGCGCTAAAACCTGTCTACGCAGAATAGGTTTTACTCGGCTCATGATGGTCTTAGAGCAAAAACACCAAGTATAAAATAGAAAGATAATGACATTTCTGAAAGAATAGCATATCCGTTTTTTAAAAAATGTCCAAACAAAAAAGTTATTAATGTTTTAAAAAAGTAAAATTTACACTTTTTTTAACATTAAATATTGATCTATGTACTAAGTATATCAAAAAAAAGATATGCTTATCCCTCTAAAATGTCATTATCTTTCGATTTTATACTTGGTGTTTTTGCTCTAAAACCATCGTGGACCGAGTAAAACCTGTTCTGCGTAGACAAGTTTTTACGCTAGATTTGTAAATTTGTACGTCGTCGTGTGCTGCTTCTAACGGGGCGTTCAAGTATTATTTATAATGGACCGTGCGGAGTGCGGGGGTAACGGTCAGCCGCCGTCCATCCGTCGACCGACAGCCGAAAAACGGCAGGGTTGAGGGTTATCGGTAGCGGTGACACCGCAATTATTACCTGAAGAATAAACAGATAATCCATTTTTTAACAATTGATTTTCAATAACACGGACAAATAATAGTTGCTCAGCGATACCGTCATTTAATATTTGCTTTTTTGTATTCATTATTTTTTAGAGAACTAACTGAATAACCAGGCTTTGCTTGTTTGAAAAAGGTAGAAAGTGTGTTAAATTATGATTTATAAGAATTGTGATTTAAAAAAATATTTGGGGTAAGGGAGGGAGAAGAGTTGATTGCACACTCTGTGAAAAAAAATTTTAAAAATGCTCAAATGCCTCGCCGAAAAAACGAAACATTGTGATACAATGTGCGCCCTCCTTCCCACCCCAGACCAAAGGGTGACGCTGTGACTCTAGGGGAGAGGGAGTATTAGGATACTGTGTGAAAAATAAATAATAATTAAAATAAAAACAATAAAATTATTTAAATGCATCGCCAAAAAACCGGGACATTGAAATACGTGTGTGCCCTCCCCTCTCCTGGTCAAAAATGAGAAAAATTACGGCACACCACAACTTTTTTAAAAATATTCTATTAAGTTCCAAATGTGTATGGAATATTCTTTAGATATAGTACTACCGCTAAACGTTGACAAATAAAAAAATATTATAAACCCTTTCTCCTATGTGTGAGTTAATCACCAGTCAACGGGTATTTAAAAATATTTTCATTCTATTGCCAACTCCGATATACGGGTAACTATGTCATTAAATTGTTATAGACACACGATAAACCCTATTCGTATTAACTCTAACAACAAAACTACTTTTTTAAGCAAGTTAATGCCAATAGGGTACAATGCTTTTTTAAATATTTGTATTTCTACCATTATAGATCAAAACGTTAATTAAAAAATAATTTTATCAATTTCAGTTGTAATGAATCATATAGACCTGTGACCTCTCCGCCGCAATATGCTCCATCCCCACTATGCCCCTACCCCACTGTATTGGCTTTTTAAAATTATTTATACATAACATAATATATTCGTATAATAGTGCATAATTTTGGAAATTATCACATGTCGTTCTTATGCTTTAAAAGTCGTATGCCAAGTGCCGACGGCAGCTAATTACCACCGTAATTCGTTGGATAACAATAGAACTGAATACTGATAATCTAATTTTAACTGAACGTATTATTTTGTAAATATTGAAGAATTAAGAAATATGCCTATACTAAGGAAATACTATATTTTTGTTGCACATAAAAGCCGCTATTCTATTTGTCCTATTGTGTTTTATAGTGAATTTTTTAACAATTTATTATTTTATTCTTACTTGTAATATAATTACAAAACTTTTAATTATAATTCTACAATAATTTTTATAATTGTAAATTTTATAATAATTACCAATATAATTTAATAATAATTGAAGTATTAAAAATATCATATTACTTTTCTTGTGTAAATATATGTAATTGGGTTTTAGTTCATGATTTTGTCGGTATTAAAAATATCAGTAACAAAATTATTTAAATTGTTTTATTTATAGTTTGTAAAGTAAAAATGATAAAAACATAATTCAAGCTATGATAGACCATAGAGTTTATATTTTAAAAATGTATCTATATAATTAGGCAAACAGTAGTTTTTAATCAATAACTAATTCGTGGGTGCGCGCAGATACTATAAATATGTCGGCTGTATACAGCGTATGTAATTTCAAAGTATACGAATCGTAAAAAATGGAACATGGAGACATGAAACCTCAGATAAAACGTCCTTTTTATCATTAACAAAATATGGTAGAGAGTCTACTGTGGCTGTGTAAATATTTTTCAACAAACGGGCGAGTAGCTTGGCAACATCAGTTCGAATAACAATTTTTAAACTTCTAGTTATAAAGTTTCCATGATTATTAGAAAAAAATTAATTATTAATAATTTTTGAAAAAAATGCAATTTTGACTATTTTGAAACGTTTTAATATTTTTTTTTTTAAATATTGTACGTAAGATGTGTACTTACCCTTTGATGACAAAAAGTATCTCTACTTTTTTTTGGCACATTTTTATCGGATAAAAACCATAAATTTTTATAAACAAACTACGAGCTTATAAAATTGTCATCAGTTCTCGCTCCAGATTTTTTTGAAGTGACTTTATTCTGCTCTCTGCGGAACTGAACCTGAACGATTTTCCATTTTCTTTCCACCTCGGATATGGGTACGTTTAAAGAAATCGCGACTTCGTTTATTGCATCAACCCGTCGATTACGAATTTTATATAAGGGGTCAACGGGGTTCCGAATGATTTCATTTTCCCGTATTAAGTCAATTAATTTTAGAACTAAACTTTCGTTCCAGATATCTTTGGTTCGTTCTAAATTATCGTTAGACATAATTTTTATGTAAAAAACATTGCTAAACTAAAATAAACACGTTGGATTTGCTCAGTCTTGACGCAATGACATCTAAAATCGAACTATCTAGTATGATTCCGTTTAAAATCTTAGCCCTTAGGCACCCCAAGCCTCGATTTGTTTTATATATATATATATAAGAAACAATAGTCCGGGTATGTATGTTTTTATACACGATTGTGTAACAATATAAAAATAAATGTCACTTCAAATATTGGGATTTTTAAACATTATCACGAGCATAACTGTGTAGTGTATCTACTCAATATTTTATTGGTTCTTTATGAAAACAATGCCCTGACTTACAGAGGCGTTGGTTGGTATGTTTCTAGGTAATACGACCTCGACATAATATTTTAAAGGATTTTTCATAAAAATCTGTCGTCAACATTTGTTTTTACTAATGAAAACTAAAAAAAAATGATTTAGGTTCCTATAAGTTGTGAATGAAACAGCTATCAGATATTACGAATCACTATAACATTTTTAAATATAGTTAATTAGATTAAATTTTGTATAGAATATTCCTTCAATATTACTTAGTTAGTAAGTACTATCGATAAACCTCGACAAACAATATAAATATCATAAGCCCTTTAACCTAAAAAGTGTAGACATTTTTTCTTAATTTCTTCACATTGAGCAATGTTTTTATAGCTCAAGGTCTAAAAATTAGACTTAGGTAGATTTAAATGGGAATTAACATGTACGATTTTATTATAAATAAGTAGTCAAACAGATTTGTGTTAATTGATATGTAAATTATAACATCACATCATAATATTATTTCTAAAAATATTATGATAATTTATAGAACATTGACGTTTGGTAACATCGATAAAAACATAGCCCGAAACAATATTATTCAATAGCGCAATCGGCAATCCCCACACAGTGTTTTATAAATTTAATTAACATTTTGAGAACAATATTAGGTATAGTATTCTATAATAATAAAAATTATTATTATTTTACGTAAAATATATGCATTAATAACTTTTTTTACTGACTCGATGTTTTTCTTATTTTTTTGTTAGCTGTAGACAGTGCCGCAACTACCGAAGGGCGGACAGGGCGACGCCCTGCTAAAAGGGCACTACAAGATGAACTTTGGGGCACAATTTCTAACTTAAATACCCTCAGTCTAGGTCCTGATTTAAGAACAAAAGCAGTTATAAAAAAAAAAATTTTTAAAGATTTATCTATTTGTCAAACAGTTCTTATCGATTTTATAATAGTAGATATTTATAGTAGTTCTCTGAAAATCGATATGCAGCCTAATTACACTGTTATTAGTGATTGCTCTGCAGTTTAATAACCATGGTTACAGTACTTAAAGTTTTAAGATTAACTGACAAATTTATAATAGCGGAAGTATAAAGTCATTCTATCACGAAATTTGTTTGTTTTTCCGTTAACGAATTTCAAGGAACTAAATTCTGACTACTCTTATAAATTATTATTATAAAAATTAAAAATATATCAACTAAACCTAAACAGCTCAGTGGTCACCAAAAACGAAAAATAAAAAATTATCTTGAATTTAAAAAATGGAAAGGATCGTTGGATGCATTTGTAAAAAAAAATAATTTAGATAATATCGGTATGTACTATATAGTATATTACTATATTCATAACTTGGAATAAAAATGGAGTCTTTTCAATTTGTGTTAATGCTTTGTTTATGGGAAAGAGTATTACGACCATTGCATGGGGTGTCAAAACTTTTACAACAACATAATATGGATCATCATAATGCACGCGATAGATTAGCTGAATCATTAATATTGTGAAATATGAAAAAAGATTTATGTGCAAAATGGGGCATACCATTAAACAGTTAACAAACTAGACAACGACTTGCAAAAAAAATTTTTGATGAAGTGACCGTAGGTTAAATATCACGGAAAATAATTTTAAAATAAAAATATTTTTTCCCCTTATTGATACTGTATTGGTGCAGCTTAAATCACGATTTGAAAGTTTTCGAGATGTCTGTGATACATTCGAATTTTTAAGGCCAGAATCAATTATTAAATCTGAAGAAACTGAAACAATCAAAAGGAGTTATGATTTTGTTCAAAATTACAAGTCAGATGTTGGTTCCGAGTTAACATGTCAAATTCTATCTCTTAAAGAAATAGTAAAAAAAAAAAATTGTGGTCTATTCGTGATTTAGCATTATTTATTTTAGAAAATGATTTGTCTTGTAGCTATTCTGAAGTTTTAGGAGCTTGTATTACTTTTTTGACTTTGCCAGTCACAGTTGCTACTGCCGAGAGATCTTTCTCTAAACTAAAAATAATTTAAGAAACTCAATGGGCCAGGACCGACTGTTAAATATTGCAGTTTTAAACATTGAACAACAACGTACAAAAGAATTATCCTTAGATAAAATTATAACAGACTTTTCAAATTTAAAGGCAAAGAGGATGAAGTTTTAATGTAAATATAAATAATATGTAATTAATAATAATAATTATACTGTTAATAGTTATGTTTTATTTTAAATTAATTTACTTATATGTTTTTTAATATCATACTAGGTAAGTAATTGGTAATAACTAATACAATTTATTTCTAATGACACATTTTGTGTTTTTTATATTTGTTAGCACTGTTTAATAAACACTGATGTAAAAAAATATGAGAAATCATTCTAAGAAACACCACGGTTAAAGTATAATAATTGTGGTAGGGTTGAAAGCAATTTATTACAGGAGTGAGGATATTCATATGATGTATGAACAATTGGGGCCCAAAATACTTAGTTGCGGCACTGGCTGTAGAGTAAAAACTACTAACGTCTACATTCGAATTATATTATATTTCATTATTCTATACTACAGTGTACACCAGTGAAGTATTTTCGAGGAGGCGCTGTAGTGATTACCTCACTTGGCATATTTCAGTTTATAGAGTATGTAAGACTTACAACAATTACTAGTAGTTATATCATATTTCCATATCTCCAATTATCTCTACAACAGCAAACAACTCAAACCTCCAATCAATTTGAAATAGGAAACTATGACTAGGCTGTAAAATATTTCTGTTAGGAAAGAGGAACGATATATTTTTTTTTTATGAAATACAAACCTCGAGGTTTAAAAAGAACATATTAATATAGTTCTGCGATTTTCGAGTTTCATTACTAATACAAACCAAATCTAAAGAAAAGCGCAAGTAGTTTTATTATAAAATATAGATCATGTGGCAGAAACCAGCTCGCGCTCATATCGCTGGAGGTGTTTAATCCAGGTTTTCCACTATCAATACATTTGTACGGTTTTACAATTTTTCATGCTTTACTTTAGAAGAACTAGATTGCGATTTAGCAAAATGACGGATGATATAACTTTTAGTAGAGAACCTCTTTCGACACACGTTGAATGAGATTTATTTCAGTTATTTGCCTATTTGTTTCAATTGACTAGAGTGCATTGCAGCAGTATATTAATTTGACAATCGAAATGTTTTAATAGTAACATATTATGAATATAATACATGAATGCTAGCTAAGTTGTAGCTAATATTCGCAAAAATCGAGCAATCGTCATATTACCGGTATCACTAGTAACTACAACATTAATTTACTAATTTAATTTCGACCAACCGTAATAGCGATAAGGTGTATGTCATTGCAATGTAAATATTGTATAGACACTGTTTCGTGAATTAACAAGCCGACTGAGTAAACAAATCAACATTACTTAAAACAAAATCGTGTACTTTATGTCATGATTTTCAAATTAAGTTTATAGTT
>NW_026096411.1:0-6973 GCF_023614345.1 Adelges cooleyi
AATACACATGGATAGCTCATGTCAATAGAAAATATGGAAACACGTTATTTAGTGTTCTATACTGTTCATAGATGTCGTACAATATTACAAAATAATATTTTTTGTTATGCCGTATTTTCAGACACCGCCGCGACCACCCGTCGTGCGCAAAGTAAAACTGGTTTTGCTATCGGTATGAGATTATATTTTATTATATGAGTTTCATACAATTATTATTCTTTTACAAAATATAAAAGATTTTTATAAATGAATGTTATCCATAAGATTATTTCAGATATTTTTCTTTTTAGAATTTAATTATATTGTATGTCTAAAGCTTTTGCTCTAAAGCATTTGTTTATTGCAAACAAAATTTAGAATCTTAGTTCTAAATACGAATTAGTTAAATAAAACGGTTATAAATATAGACTAATTTAACATGAGGCATTTTTTCTACTATTTTTATAATTATTTTTTGAGCGTTGGTAATAAACTTTTTAAATGAGTCAGTTGGTCTCCTTAAAAACAATTTTGAGCTTTCAGAATCATAATTTTTACAAAATATGAGAAACTCATTTTCATTAAATTGCTCATCATTAGTTTCTTTTAAAAAATTATTTTCACATAATCTACACTTAAATTTTTCTACACATTTTTTGCCTAAGTAACCTGAAAAATAAGTATTTGAACATTTTTCTAGTGTTACGTTAGGTGTATAACCATCATCACTTTCTTCAGTGAACGAAATAGACGACAACGATACAGAGGAAGAGCTATCTAAAATTTCATTAGTATCTTCAATATGCATGGTTGCTTCATAGCGATTATCATTGTCCAATAAATGAGTATCATTATCTGCTTCGCAGTTCGAAAATATAGACGGTCTCATAAGATTTATTTTAACATTGATACGAAATGTCGTCCGGAAAATACGAGCTGTCGGATTTCTAAAAAAAGTGAAATAACTAAAACATTTTTTTTTTAAAACACGCTTTTTCTAAAAAAAGTGAGCTTTTTAAAAAAAAAATGTATTTATTTATTTCACTTTTTTTATTTTTACTTTTTAATTCTATTAAAGGTACTTAATAGTTGGTGAATAGATTACTAAATTCATTTTGGAAGATTTGAAAAAACATGAAATTTTAGTGAAATGATCCCTATATTTGGCCCTCAAGCATTTGTGACCTGGATACCCGGGTCCCAATATTATGACGGAATATTGTATTCTCATCCGAGATGAGTGTCTGTGCCAAGTTTCAGCCCCCTACGACATCGGGAAGTGAGTTAAATTAATTTTGCAAGATTTAAAAAATACCCGTACAAACGTACGTACGTGTTAGCGAGTTGAAGAAAAGCATGTAAAAAAGTAATTTTTTCGTCATATCAAAAATAAAACATAATTAAAATCAATAAAAAAATTAAATTTCCTCATAAAACCATTATTTATCATTATTAAATATGTTTAATAAACTAATTAGACTGTTTTTAAAAAAGTTATGGAGCGTTGTAATTTTAAGTTGAAAAATACGTAGTTTTGTTGGCGTTTTTCTCCATATTAAAGGGGAAAAGATTTTTTTAGAAAGAACTTTTTAAATTTTTGGTCCAATAAAGAAATTTATTCAGTGACTTGAAGATAGTACAGACACAAAACAAAAAAAAATAAAAACATATTTTTAAAAACAATACCTTCTCAGCTCCGCATCGAAGCGTAAAAATGTCGCAGAATGGCCTATGTGGGATTGGATGCCGACCGTTTTTTTAGTCAAAATACATCATCTTTTGTCGATTGTACAGGCCGAACCAGTCATCCGATAAGATTATTTTCATTATTACAATATAGAATATTTCCCTGGGTTACTCATACCACATTTTTTTATCTTTTTCGCTTAAGGCTATTTTTATTTAATCAATGCTTGTATACAATATACGATTATTAATGGTGTTAGTTGTGCTGCCAGCATGACATATTATTAAGGAGTAATTATTTCACATTTTATTCATTAATGAGCTAACGACTCAAACGAGGCTGTTTTTAAAAAAATATTTCCAGATGGCATTTTGAAAGTCGGATAAGAAGTCCGAATGTATATTTTTCACCACAAAAAAAAAACGATATTTTATTATCTCTAGAAAACTGTTTACCTATTATTGAACTGTTATCTTTGTTTATTTTATAAATGCATGTAGGTATTACCTATATATATTTAGTACTTATTGCAAAGTGTATAGGTGTAAAATGGTGTTATTGTTTTAAAGGAAGGCAAAAAAATTATACACAATAATTATTCGTATACCAAACAACACATACTAGAACATTCCATTCGATGGAAATGTTCACAAAAAAGTTAAAAAAAATAACATCCATCAATAAACGTAAAAAATCAAAAAAACTTATACATAAACATGTATAAATAATGTTAAATTTTTACTTTTATTAATAACAGTTAACTGGTTCATTCATTGACTTCAAAATATAGATGATAAAACACAGGGCAAAACCGCACACTTTTAAAATTGCTGTATTCAAAAACCGCACATTTTATAATGACGTATTAACTGTTGTAACGCTTGACCCTCGGTTGGGTTCAAATTAAGCATTATTATTAGCTAATTAAATAAATTATAAATGCAAAAACTTGGTAAGGTAATAATTGATTTTATTGATTGGTAATGTAGGTTGCTTCCTATAGAATAATAATAATAATGATGACGATGATGAGATGGAAATGTAGGATGTAAGTATGGAGCGGGGATGAAATCACGATCGGACCGGCGTCTAGATCGTGATTAAAAAAAAAATAGATTAGCTCAAGGCTAAGGAGTTGGGTAATAATATTACCTATACTCTATTGCTGGCTACGGCGACACAGTGTGCGGCAGAGGGTTTACATACGCTATACGGTGTGGCTAGTGGGGAGATGGACGGCAGGCGGTGAACTTTCCAACGACGGGACGGGGCGACGGCGACGAGTTGGAACGGTGGGAGTTGGCAGCTAGCTCAATTGGTAGACGGTGCGGCTAGCGGGGAGATGGGCGGCAGGCGGTACGACGACGGTGAGATCGACGGCAACGGCGACGGCGAGCGCGACTGGTGTAGTTGCGGTGGGAGTTGGCAGCCTAGATGCGGCTCCTCCTGGCGGCGTATGGCTCGGAAGACCGGGGGGACGTAGTCGGCCAACTATTACCACTATACGGTTGGCTAAACCGATGGATGCTTACCACTGTGCCGTCCGCTCGTATATGTTTAATCATGCCCATAGCCCGCCCGTATAGTCAAAGTTAGCCACTTTACAAATGACTGTTAATTGTGTGTCGACTTGTGGCTAGTGCAATGGGCGTTTCAATATGGTCGACACACTTCTTACGTATTTTATTAATTTATTTAGCTCTACACTACCCTATTCGGTATTTATGCCCTTATTAGCGTATCGCTTCGAATACAGCGATGGGCTGCGCGCTCTCTATCGGCACCTATAATTGATCCGTCCTACGGGCGAGTAATCGTCCGTCTTTTTAATGTTTTGGTAGCCGCGAGATTGCGGGCCGTAAGTGTTACACTATTGTTTATATATATATTAAAAAAACATTTTTTTGGTACAATTTATATGTTGAAAAATTTAAGATATAAAATTTAAAAAAAAAATGTTTTAATTTTATTTGCTGAAATCATTTCTAACGTTTTAAAGAAATTTCAAACGATCCCCGTCCTTAAAAAATTCTTCCCAACATTTAAACAAGTGTTCCTAAAAATGAACCCAATTTCATTCAAAATGATGTATTAAAAATATTAAAATGTGCCTATTAACTAACTTGTTTTTCAATTGGACTGACAATATTTTGAATACTCTTATTAAGCTTTCGTCATTACTTCCTATTATCGTATTATTTTCTATGGATGACATCTCTCAGCGTATTATTTTTTGCGGTGTCTCTTGAATGTCATTAGAAGCCTTGCGTTTACAATTCATTTGTTACGTGCCTCTTGTACAGTTGTACCTCTTTTTACCCAATATAAGTGTGCGGTATTCACCTGGAAACCGATGAAATGTGCGGTTTTTGGCTGTAACCGGTTCATTCAACCCCTGTTATATTGTATCTATTTTATCTTATTATTCAGATTTACCATGTTATATTTCTCATTGTTAATTAGATATTTGTCCGTATTGTTTAAAAAAATTAAAATAAAAAAGACTATAATGGCAGGTGGGAAAAATAACAGTCGAGTTGCCGCGCCGGTTGAATTAACTACCTGCCAAATATACCTTCTTAGGGACGAAAGTATACGCGTCCCTGTCTTACTTCGTATATTTGTTATTCGTTATTAGTATTAAGTAAAATTATATTATTATTTATTAAAATACCTTCTCGCTTTGCATCGAAGCTAAAATGGTCTTAACAATGGCGGTTCTAAAAAAGAATATGAAATAACATTTAACCATTTTTTGTATCCATTGCATTTTTTTTTATAAATATATCCATTTAAAAGTATTCTTATTTTTTCATATATATATAATAATAGTTTTAAAATTTAAACATAAAAACATTGAGAAAATTAAAAAGTATGGAAAATAAATTACTAATTAGTTCATGTGCGTGTACATTTTGTTTTTGTAAAGCCAGTCGGCCGAATGGACTTGGGAACAATGACCTCGCTAAACCCCTGGCCAGAAATTAAGTTAATTTGTTGTGTGTGAATTTTATTCACAATTGTATTTTGTTTGGTTAACTGTTTGTTGCACCGGTGAGGCAATTCTAGTTTAAGTACTAATGATAACCGAAAAAGAAACTTTTTTAAATTATTAAAGTTTTCAAATTATCAACATTATACACACTGCACACATTACACATTCGACACTACAGTAACTCTTTGGTATTACTAGGCAACCCCATTTATCCCTTTTGAGCTAATATATACACCATTACATTTCCTTTGCTTTGCAGCGTAATCGTTAAAGCTGATAGAATTAAATTCCGATAGTAAATATACAGTATTACAGTGGATATAAAAATAATATAATATATTTTATTTATTTTGTAAAATATTTCAAGATTATCCTATTATACAAAGAAGTATTTTAATAGTGTAAAAAGCTCATTCAACTTAAACTATAAAATTGATTTACTTTTTTTAATGTAATGTAAAATGGCTTAAATTTATACTAGAAGCGTTATTTATACCACTGAAATACCAGGAATTAGTTATAGTTGTAGTTAATATATGTTTATAGTGAGGGACAAAAGATTAAAAATATAACGTACGTACAAGATACGAAATATCTAATAATAGTATACAGAACGTGCACAAAAAGACCCAAAAATGTTTGGTGTTTGTTTGAATAAAAGTTATATATTATTGTTAGTTAGCATCATTGTTAGTTAGTCGGTTGTCAATAGGTGTTTGGTACACTCTGTATATTATACCATCTTCATAACCAAAACAAAAAATAAAAGCCACCACCGGCACCAGAGCATACGGTCAGACGGAAGGGCGAGGAGTGGCTACGGGTGTTGTATTAGGATTTAATACCAAATCGTACACCATTAAGCCGGGTCCACACTAGGAAACATTGTGCGCGCACATGTTGGCGCACACTGTGTTGGGCAACAATGTTCGTTGCGTGTGGACGTGTTTGCTCGTTGTACGCGCACACTGTTTCAATGTTCGCTCTAGAGGCGGTATTTGAGCGAACACTCAAAGGGATTGTTGGACAACACTATTTTAGTGTGGACGTGTTCGGCAACAAAATTACATACCCTATTAAAATAAAGTATTTATTTAAAATAATTATGGTAAATAAAAAATGGTCTATTCTGATGCTCATTTTAATTGTAGAGATAATTGGAGATATGGAAATATGATATAATTACTAGTAATTATTGTTAGTCTTATATACTGTATAAACTGAAATATGCCAAGGGAGGTAATCACTACAGCGCCTCCTCGGAAATACTTCACTGGCTACATCACTGTAGTATAGTATAATGAAATATAATGTTACCAAACGTCAATGTTCTATAAATTATCATAATATTGTTAGAAATAATATTATGATGTGATGTTATAATTTACATATCAATTAACACAAATCTGTTTGACTACTTATTTATAATAAAATCGTACATGTTAATTCCCGTTTAAATCTACCTAAGTCTAATTTTTAGACCTTAAGCTATAAAAACTTTGCTCAATGTGGAGAAATGAAGCAAAAATGTCTACACTTTTTAGGTTAAAGGGCTTATGATATTTATATTGTTTGTCAAGGTTTATCGATAGTACTTAATAAGTAATATTGAAGAAATATTCCATACAAATTTTAATCTAATTAACTATGTTTAAAAATGTTGTAGTGAGCCGTAATATCTGATAGCTGTTTCATTCACAACTTATAGAAACCTAAATCATTTTTTTTTTAGTTTTCATTAGTAAAAACAAATGTTGACGACAGATTTTTATGAAAAATCCTTTAAAATATTATGTCGAGGTCGTATTACCTAAAAACATACCAACCAACGCGAAAACAATTTTTTGTTTTCAGAAAAAAACCAATAAAATATAGAGTAGGTACACTACACAGTTATGCTCGTGATAATGTTTAAAAATTCCAATATTTAAAGTGACATTTATTTTTATACTGTTACACAATTGTGTATAAAAACATAGTAAGTCACTCCCATTGTACCGCGGTCTACTATTAAAAATTGCTCTTTGCCACAACAGGCGCTTTTTAGTTTTAGATTTTTGTTTTTTAAGGCTAATTTAGTACAAAGAAACGCCGCACTAGCTACAATAACATCTTCGTCACTCATATTTAAAAGGAAAAAAACTTATAATATTAAAATACAGATAATTTTCTTATTCGGCACACTAGTACACTACACCAACGAATGATTGAACTGTGCTACATTACACCTATGGCTAAGTATTTTTAAGCGGGTTGGTAAGACTTGTTTTATTAAATGATTTTAGTAATAAATATTTTTATACATTATTTTT
>NW_026096412.1:0-5732 GCF_023614345.1 Adelges cooleyi
ATCATTATTTTACAACCCGGCATCTATGGCCATTAGTTACAGATGTGGTGGAAAAAAGTTATTTACAATGGGTATACATTAAGTTTGCGTATTCTAATAGTTAAGAGCCAAGAAAGAGAATGTGTAATTTTTAAATTAAGTTATATAAGTCGGTTGATTTTAGGAAGTCGATCATCTTGGCATTGTTCTCGGGTTCTGGTCCTAGTGAAGTGTCAAGTGTCGCGTCGATTCCAATCCTTTGTCTGTCTTGTTCGTACTTGAGGCACTCGGTTAATATGTGTTTCACGGTCAGTCTTACACCGCAAGCTACACATATAGGAGTTTCTTCCTTAGCCATTAGATAACCATGGGTTAGTCTCGTGTGTCCGATTCGCATGCAGTTTAGTATTGTTTCATCTTTCCTTTTTAGAAAGCTGTTAATCCATCGGTTAGTGGAACTTTTAATAGTGTTCAGTTTGGTAGTTTGTTGCTTCCATAACTGGAGCGATTTGTCGTTGGACATCTCATTAATCTGGGTTTTTAAGTCATCGTATGTTAGCCCTGGTATTAATGTTACTTCCGCATTTTGGGTGGCAATTTTAGCCTGTTGGTCGGCTAACTCGTTACCTTTGATGCCTGCATGTCCAGGAACCCACATGAGCGTGATTTGTTTGTTCATAGTTGAGGCTTCGTTTAGTTTGTTTTGAATTTTTATTGCGATGTCGCCGGGATGGAATTGGTTTTTGATGCTGTTGAGGGTACTTAGGGAGTCACTAAAAATAATATGTTTTGAGTGCTCTTCATGTATTATTCTTTTTATTGCCTCTAGTATCGCAATTGCTTCAGCCGAGAATATGGAACATGTGCTTGGAAGTTTGAATAGTAGATTTCTGTTTTGGAATATTATTGAAAAGCCAACTTTGTCTTGGGATTTAGAAGCATCGGTGTATACTTTTTGGTAGTCTTTATATTGTTCTAGTATACTGAGAAAGTGACTTCTGTATACTGGGGGAGGAGTTTGAGGTTTTAGGAGGGAAGTTAGTTCTGTATTTATTGCGTAATGAGCTATCCAAGGAGGATGGGTCATTGGTTCTCTTGAAATTATTTGAGCCGTGTTAATACCGTTTACTTTTAATTCTTGGTGAATTTCAGTATTTTCCTCTGTGAGTGAGTTTAAGTTGGCTCTAACTGTTCTAACCATGTATTTTAGAGCTAAGTCTATCCTTTTTATCTCGGGTAGGTGTTCTCCAGTTATGTTATATATGCTTAAAATTGGACTACTGCGGAAAGCACCTATAGCTAGTCTTAGTCCGCTGTTGTTGATAGTATCAATTGCTTTTAGGATAGAGTATGTTGCAGATTTGAACATAATGGATCCATAGTTTAGTCTGGACTGTATAGTAGATCTGTGGATTTTGATTAGTGTTTCGGAATCACCTCCCCAAGCTGTGTGGGATAGTATTTTGAGTAAGTTTAGAGCGTTGTTGGTTGAGGTCTTTAGGTATTGTATATGGGATGCCTACGTGAGACGGCGATCAAAGAAAAGGCCAAGGATTTTAACCGACTTTTTATTGGGAATTGGCATGCCGTCGAGAGTGATATGAAGTTTGCCTACCTTTCTTTTTTTTGTGAATACTATGCAGTTTGATTTTTTTGGAGAGAAGTTAAAACCTGTCTTTCCGGCCCATTCTTCTAGATTGTTGGTGGTTATCTGAAGGAATTTTTAGTACAGAGTTAATATTACTGCTTCGACATGAGTAGTTAAAATCGTCTGCGAAAAGGTTGCATTTTACGGGTAGGGAACAGCATTGGGTTATGTCGTTTATGGCTAACAGAAATAACGTTACTGACAGGGCTGAGCCTTGGGGTACTCCATTTTCTTGATAAAATTCGTCGGACATCTGGCTATTTGCTTTTACTTGGAATGTGCGGTCTTTTAAAAAGTCGGTTATAATATTGAGTGTTTTGCCTTTGGATAAAATTTTATTGAGTTTAATTAATATGTTATGTCTCCATGTTGAGTCATAAGCCTTGGAAATGTCCAAGTTCACTAGTCCCATGATTTGCTTGTTTTCGAAGGTCTGATTTACTTCGTGTTTAATTTGAAAGAGATTGTCAATTGTGCTTCTATTTTTTCTGAAACCGCTTTGTTGTATGGCTAGGTAGTTGTATTTTTCTAGGAACCATGTTAGTCTAAGGTTCAAAATTTTTTCCAATATCTTACACATGGTGTTCAATAGAGTTATTGGTCTATATCCTTCTGGTTTAAGTTTATCTTTTTCCTGTTTGATGATAGGTATAATAGTACCATTTTTCCAAGTGGTTGGCCAAGAGCCTTCGATAAAGATTCTATTGAATATTTTTAACATTAATTTTAGGGCATTTGGTCCAAAGTTTTGAATAAATATGTAAGGTATATTGTCAGGCCCGGGGCCGTGACTTTTGCATTTTGCTAAAGTGTATTTGAGTTCTTGGATGGAAATTGATTCGTTTAGTTGGATTTGATCCGTAAGATTACTGTCTATATAGTTGGGAATATTTTCGTTTTCGCATTTTTGTTTATAAATTTGAAACTGGGTTTTATAGTTTTTATCGCTACTGTTGTTGTAGAAGTATTCTCCCAATTTATTCGCAATTAAATGGTCGTTATTCATTAGTAGGTCGGTATTATTATCGATAAGGTTTATTCTTCGACTTCTGCTAAGTCCTTTTAGAGATTGGATTTTGTTCCAAACAAGTTTGGTGTCGGCTTTTTCGTTGATACTACTTGTGAAATTTTCCCATGAAGCTTTTTTGCTAGTTTTAATCAAATATTTGGTTCTTGCTCGGCGTTTTTTCAGTTCAATGAAGTCATCTTGAGAATTGGAGAGTTGAAATTTTTTTAATGCATTATGTTTATCTTTGATTGCCGATTTAATGTTTTGATTCCACCAGGGTACTTTGGGTTTTTTTTATTAGCAGTTGATTTACCTATCGTAAGATTTGCTATTTTAAGTATTGAGTTAGTAAATGTATGTACTATTGTATCGATGCTTACCGTTTCGGCATCATTTATACATTTGATTTCTTCATCGAGTAATTCATAAAAAAGTGGCCAATCGGCACTTTTTAAATTCCACCTTTCACCGGAGGGAGGTTCATCGGGGATCCGAGATAAGTATTTAATGATAATGGGGAAGTGGTCACTGCTGGTTATATTGCTATATACTTTCCATTGTAATCTTTGTGCTAGGGATGCGTTAGATAATGTTAGGTCAATGTTGGACGTAAGACCGTTTGCGATATTTATATGAGTGGGTTCGTTGCTGTTAAGTATTACAATATTGTCGTCATCGAACGCTTTATCAATTTCTTTTCCTCTTCTATCGGTTGACACGGATCCCCACTTGATGTTGTGGCTATTGAAGTCTCCGGTAATGATGAAAGGCGTTGGTATTTGTTTTAGAATATTTGTTATATCGATATGGTCGAAGCTGTGTTGGTTTGGTAGATATATGTTGCATATATTTAATTCTAGGTATTTAAGTTTTACTCTAACCGCTGTGACTTCGAAGTGGGTGTTTATGTTGATTAATTTACTAGGATATTCAGTTTTGACATATATTGTCACTCCCCCACTAGCTCGTAATCCCTCAGTTCGGTTTTTACTATAACCTGTGTAGTTTAGTAGTTTTCCTGTGTTATCGTTTTTAAAATTAGTTTCTTGTAAACATATTATTGCTGGTTGGATTTCTGTTAATATAATTTTTAGTTCATCGAGTTTTTTATAAAACCCGTTTATGTTCCATTGTAATATTGTGCACATTCAGATATATTAATATTTAGTGGTGTTTTACTATTTGAGTGCGAAGAACTTTAATTGTCTTCTTGGGGTGGCAAGCTTTGAAATAAGAGGTTAGAAAGTCTTGTGAGTTTGGTCTTCAATCCTCTATCCGTTATTTTTGGACGAACTTTTTCAATGATGTTTAAAATCGAGGGTATATCTGTATTGATTTGTTTGCATAAGGAATGTATATTGATCGACTTATTTGAAAAATTTTCAATTACGTATTGGAATTGAGATATTGATAATGGGTCGTCATTGGCACTGAGAAAAAACTCTTGAGCTGGTTTCAATAAGGTTTCCAGGTTGATTTCTTCAACTTGCGAGAAAGAATTGGATCGGGAATTTATTTTGACTTTCTTTTTCTCGGGCTTATTGTTAACAATAGGAGAGGTTGCAATGTTAATCGTGGTAGGTGATTTTTGTGAAAGAGATGTTTCGGATAGTGGTCTTTTATTTTTTTCGTTAGTTTCGTTTATTACGATAGGGGGTAAACTATGTTTCGGGGGATTTGATAAGTGGTCCGTGTTCTCTTGGGTGAAATCCTTATTCTTTTCGTCGGGTGAGTTGGTGTCTGTAGGTGGGGAAGATGTTTTTATTGTGTTAATTGATAAGTTGTCATCTTGTGACCAATCCATGGGTCTACCGACGTCGGACGAGTCAGAAATTTGGGCGGGTTTGGGAGGGGGAGAATGATCTACCCTTTCGGTAACTTCTTTTGATGGAGTGTCTTGTAGTAATTTTGGGTACTGGTTATCGGAATATTGGGTGCTTAATTCGTCTAAAATATCTTTTTTGCAGGACTTGGAAGTGTGTCCGGTAGATTTACAAGTATAGCAAGTGATTGAGTCGTCGGTGAGAAATATACGAAATTGGGATCCGTTTGAGTTAATTACTAGTGATCCCGGGATTTTATTTGTGTCCTCGTGTTTTATATACATTTGTCTTCTAAAACTCATTATGTGCTCGTATCCTTCAATATTTATTCCTGCTTTTAAATAATTAATTTGGGATGTGGGAATTATATCAACATCTTTGAGGGCGTTAAGTATCGCTTGATTGGGTATGGTGGGGCAAACATTTGAGATGATTATTCTCTTGGCTGGATTGATTAATCTGCGTAATTGAATTTCTTGATCGTTTATTGTAATTATTTTAGTTTTTTCCAACAGTACGTCTAATGTGCTTTTATTAGATAAGAATATACAGAAGCGGTTATTGGAGATTCTGGACACGAAGGTGATATTTTTTGGTGATACTATTTGACCTACGGCCAGAATATATTCTTATTGTGGAACCCCATCGATGGAGTTGAATACGAGAGCTTGGTCTCTTTTGGGCGAATTATAATTTGCCGTTATTGAAGCAAAATTTCTGTTAGAGCTATTTGTTGTCATGTGTGTTGTTTGTGTTGGGTTTGTATGTGTAAAGGCATTTTGTCCGTCTTTATGGCTTGTAAGCGCGGTGTTCGTAATGCTGGCGGTTATCTCGGTATCGGGTTCATTAGCGGTTGCGATACCGATTGCGTGCGGTGTATTGATGGAAAAGGTAGACGTTGCGGAGCTGAAGGCCAGGGAGGGGTAGTGTTTGTTGGTACCGACCGTCTGGCTCGGCATTGATATGCGGTATTGGTTTATTATTGGTGATTTGGCAGAGGTAGGGGTTTGCTGTATTTTTGGAGTGATGTTATTTTGGGTTCGGTTACCCGTTGGTTTTGATATGACGTTTGGGTTGTGTTTTTGCGTGGGTGTTGAAGTGTTAGGCGATTTGCCTAATAGATTCTTAGTGCTCATTTCAGATCCTACGGTATTATTTAATAATGTCCATATTACCTGTTAAGTGGCGTAACTACTAAAATGCTTATCGGCAGCTGATACAATCGCACTGGCGACACCCGTGTTTCACTGTCGGTGGTCAAACACGTACTGTA
>NW_026096413.1:0-4514 GCF_023614345.1 Adelges cooleyi
CGATATACGCCTGTATATCTTGGTGGAAGTTAGTATTTAAGTAGAAAATAAAACACAACAATAATATGTTTAACACAATACTATTAAATATAAAAACACACACAGTATAGAGAATAATATATATACAACGTACGTTTCAATTATAACAGCAGCCGTAATAGAATGGTAAATCCAACACCTTAATACTATGTCTTATATACTATACAATCTAGGTTACAGACGTAATTGGTCCTTGTATAAACAACTTAAATATTACACATGATTTCATCAGTGTACACATATACTACCATATAAGGTTATATAATATTTATTACTTATCCATGACCCAAATAAACAATATTAATTATATTCAATACACCCCCTTAATTAATATTCCCTTAAATTAACTTATTCTACTGTGATATCTTCTGTATTCCGATGCTTGATCGAATCATCCCAAATCTGTCCTTTGGAAGTGCTTTTGTGAAGATATCTGCCAACATTTCTTCTGTGTTTATGTATTGAACTTCGAATTGACCTTCTTCATATTTTTCACGAATGAAATGATATCGTACATCGATGTGCTTGGTTTTTCGATGAAACTCCGGATTTTTAACTAAACGAATGGTACTTTGATTATCAATGAATAATGTAGGTTTATCATACATATTATTATTAGTGAGTTCTCGTAAGAAACTTTTAAACCAAATTAGTCCTTTTGTAATGTCTGACGCTGCAATGAACTCCGCTTCCGTACTACTAAGAGAGACCGTTGCTTGACGTTGAGCTTGCCAAGATATTGTAGATGAACCCAACATGAATAGATGTCCCGAAGTTGATCTCCTTGTTTCTAAATCTCCAGCATAATCAGAATCTGTAAATATTCTTAAATCTAAATTATTATCAGATTTATACACCAATCCATAATCAATTGTATGTTTAACGTAACGTATAATGCGTTTGACCATCAACCAATGAGCATTAGTTGGTTTTGTCAAAAATCGTGATGCAAAATTAACTGCAAATGCCAAATCTGGTCTTGTTAATTGTGACAGGAATAATAAACTTCCCACTGCTTCTCGATACGGTACTTGACCTTCTTTTAGTACTATCGAATCCGTGTGAACATCCAATGTCGTTGATTTATCAATGGGTAATGAGATATCCTTTGCATCTAACTTCTTAATTCCCATTCGTAATTTGCAGACCCGTCCTGAATTGTCGTCATATCCGATCGGTTGTTCCATATACAGTTCGTCTTCTAACATACCATATAGAAATGCTGTACGAATGTCAAATTGGCATAATTCCAATTTCTGAGCCGCACTAATGGCTAAAATTGTTCTAATAGATTCAAATCTAACTACAGGTGAAAATGTTTCGTTATAATTTATCCCATGTATCTGTCGAGACCCGTTAACAACTAATCGAGCCTTAAATCGATCAACCTGCCCGTTACCATTGTACTTGATTTTGTAAACCCATGAATTATTTAATACTTGCTTTCCTTCTGGAATTGGCACCAACGTCCAGGTGTCATTAGTATGCAATGAATTTATCTCGTCATCCATGGCTAAAATCCAATCATTTTTATTCTGACAGCTCACAGCTTCTTTATAGTTAATCGGTTCTGTAATACACGACGTAATACATGCATATCTGGCCGGTTTACGCAATTGACCTCGATCGCGAAGATTGTAACTTGGTAGTTCTGTTGGCGTGACTTCGAGTTGTTTTTCTGGTTGTACCTCTACTGCCTGAGGTGTTTCCTCGTCGACATTATAATCTTGACTTACATTTTCGCTAAATGTTAATTCATTAGTATTTATTTCTTTTTTAAACACAACATCTCTATAATCTCTTATAGTTTTAGTTTTTGGACAATAAGCCCTATACCCACGTTTATCTAAAGAATACCCGACAAAAATACACAATTTACTTTTAGCGTCCCATGTCCCATTTTCGTCTCTTGGCCTTTGGAATATGAACATACATTTCTGTTCCAAATACCCTTAAATGCCTTATATCTGGTTCTTTATTAAAATAAAGCTCATATGGACTTTTACCTTCAACAGTACTCTTACCAGTAAGATTGAGTACATACACTGATGTATTAACTGCTTCTGCCCAAAATGATAAGTCCATCTTCTTTGCATGAAGTAATGTTCGTGCTGCTTCCACAATAGTTCTCATTTCACGTTCCGCCCCAGAATTTTGCTCTGGTGTGTACGCTATTGTTTTTTCATGTCGAATGCCATATTTCTGCAAAATACTTGTTACTTCTTTAGAAACAAACTCTAAACCATTATCACTTCTTAAAGCTTTTACTTTATTCCCAGAATCATTTTTAACAGATCTTATAAATAACTCTAATTTATTTTTGACCTCATTTTTATTTTTCAAGTAAAATACCGTCCGATAATGTGTGTAATCATCCTTGAACAATAAAAAATATTGGGACCCGCCCAGAGAAATTTTTTCAAACGGTCCGCATAAATCTGCATAAATTAACTCTCCGGTTTTACCCGATGTAGTCGAACGACTCTTAAATGGCTTTCTCGTTTGCTTCCCAATAACACAATCATCGCAAAAAAACTGGTTCCAATCACCGCTTACATTTATATTATGTTTTAGCAAACAAGATTTTACGTACTGTTTACATTGATGCCCTAGTCGTTCATGCCAAAGTTGAATGGAATCCGCGATTGCCGCATTCACTTCCATTTGTCCGTTACCTTGCTCGGTCAATGTCATGTCGTCGGCTATTTGTTGTACAATCTCAATGTTCATATTGTATAACCCGTTTTTGCGTTCACCAGTGCAAACGACCTTATTGTTTTTCAAAAAAATACACTTTTTACTGTCTGATTCCATTTTTAAACCTTTATCTAATGCTTTGCCCGTACTAAATAAATTATACTTTAAATTTGGTACATATAACACATTAGACAAATAATTTGTATTCATGTTATTTCCCACATAACATATTATGTTAATATTTCCCGAACCTTCTGCCTGTAAATTTGTACCATCGCCAATCCTTATTTCCACT
The DNA here is from genome assembly GCF_023614345.1 of Adelges cooleyi. Taxonomy (NCBI): domain Eukaryota; kingdom Metazoa; phylum Arthropoda; class Insecta; order Hemiptera; family Adelgidae; genus Adelges; species Adelges cooleyi. Next base: position 3,032 of record NW_026096413.1, read on the forward strand.
GGCGACCTGAATTTTTTATAGTTCACAAACCACTCTCTGTTGCTTGTCATGTGTTCAGTAGCTCCTGAATCCAAATACCATTGATTCTCTTTGCGATCAGTAACCAAAGATTCACTATAGAACGCTTGACCTGTTAAACTTGTACTTGGCGAATCTGATTTCGCCTCACCCTGATCCTTCTGGTACTTTTGATACTTCTTGCAGTCTTTCTTGAGATGACCTAGTTTCTTGCACCAAAAACAGGGACCTATCTTTTTAGTATTATTATTACTAAAATTACGTTCATTACCAACATTACCACCATTCTTCTTAAAAAATTTCTTTTGAAATCTTTTGACAGTCAAAGCATTGGATTCCTCTGCTTCAACTTCTGAACCTCCTTGAGACATTCTCGATTCTTCTATTAACAACCGAGATGTAAGTTCATTTAAATTTTTACTTGCTTGAGGTACACTGTCCCATGCACTGTAAAAATGTTTATAAGATGGCGGTAAAGTCATAAGAATTTTAGTTAGCAACATATTGTCAGAGATTTTCTCTCCCGATAGAGCGAGTTGGTTTTGAAGATTCTGTAGTTTGCTGATATGCGTCGAAATGTCATCTGTAGGCTCTTTTACATAACTGAAAAATTTATTTTGTAATAAATGTATACCTGCTTCAGATTTTTGCTCGTAGATACTTAATAATTTGTTCCACATATCATATGCTGTACCACAATTTAGCAAATATTGTAACGGTCCATTTTCCAATGACGTGACGCTTAATCTTTGACATTTACTATCAGCCCTTGACCACGCTATTCGTTCTAACTGAAACCTTTTCTTGGCATCCTCTTCTTTCTCGGAGGTTGCTATTGTATATACTGGCTTTTTATAATCTCCTGTAATTATACCGCTTACCTCAAATGAATTAATTATTACCTTCATTTGAAACTTCCAAAGTGTCCAGCCTTCCGAGTTACTCAGCTTTGTAATCTTCAGTGACTCGTCCATAGTTAAAAGATAACGTACTTAAAAATAGTACTTACTGAACAATTGGAATAAGTGAATTTTAACTACATAAAATACTTAGCCTTCTGATACTCCACTGTTGTGCCTGAGACTATGTGTCTGGGCCAATAACCTATTGCGATATACGCCTGTATATCTTGGTGGAAGTTAGTATTTAAGTAGAAAATAAAACACAACAATAATATGTTTAACACAATACTATTAAATATAAAAACACACACAGTATAGAGAATAATATATATACAACGTACGTTTCAATTATAACAGCAGCCGTAATAGAATGGTAAATCCAACACCTTAATACTATGTCTTATATACTATACAATCTAGGTTACAGACGTAATTGGTCCTTGTATAAACAACTTAAATATTACACATGATTTCATCAGTGTACACATATACTACCATATAAGGTTATATAATATTTATTACTTATCCATGACCCAAATAAACAATATTAATTATATTCAATA
>NW_026096414.1:0-3641 GCF_023614345.1 Adelges cooleyi
CCTCCCATTAAAACTCTACGTCTACTTAACGAGCGATTAATCATTGCATTTAAATAAACCAATTAATTAAAATATTACTACCGACTAAAACGTAGTTAAATATTCCTGGCGTATATCATTTTATGCCGCCATAAAAAAACTAAAAATTACTCATACTTTTTTTTTTTTAATTTATTTATATTTTCAAGTCCTTTACCTTCTCATAGAAATATTATCGTTCTAATGAATCAACCTAACCTGTACTGCCATGTAAAGCGAGAAAATCTACCTACTTTTGGTCATTATGATGCTTCATCTCGTCAAGTCGGAGCTGGTGCCATGTACTAAGACCTCTTCCGACTCGCGGAAAGTAGGAGCACCTACATAAAAATAGAATTATTTTAGGGCTTAAATATTATGTTCCTATAATATTTCTTTATACCTGGAAATCGAATAATATTTATAACCCATAAGTGGATACTTCTATATCTTTAATATACATACCAATAAAATAAAATTATAGTGTTAAGTAACAATAATCTAGTGAAAAATTAATTAAATAATAGCATACCGACAAATATAATCGTAATTAATAATATGTTTATGTTAAGCAAAACCATTTTTGCAATAATTGTATATTTTATTTATATAAAACATATATATATTTTTTTTTGTACCTATGTCACGGATCAACAATATACACTTATACGATACGTTTATTTCGTAATAATAATGTATTTGTATAAATACACACTCACACACAAGCATACATATATATAGGATATAATATATGTACATAAAAAAAACAATTATATATTCAAGTAATCTAATACCAACGCATCGGTAAATGGAAAGATTTTGCTGACGCTGTTATTATAATGTCTGGTACATTGGAGTTCATTTAAAATGAACATTGCGATTTATAATTCCGTTAAAAAAATTTAGTATTATTATTCAAACATGGGAAATATTTACTTAAATCTCTTTAAGTTCCCTGGCCATATTAGCATGTTTAGAATGATAATCATAATTATAAATTGTACTAGTTGACCAGCTAATTTAACTCAAAATAATGAAGTCTAAACGATTAATTAAATATCGCTAAGTTGTTTAATCTAATATTGATTTAATTTAATATTATAAGGTAAATATTTGCTAATTACTGGCTTAATATGTTTATATTTGTTAACATCAATTTAATTATACATAGTATTAACAATAAGTAAATGACACAAAAAAAATTTAAAGTTAAAATACTCAAATTCTATAAAAAAAACAAATACAGTTAGTTTACAAAAAAATTTGAAATAGACATTCTTTTTCGATTTAAAATATTATGTAGGATTAGTTTTCGTACTTCGTTCTTATTTCAATCACAATAAAGCCAATCCAATACCATTGTGGTTGACCAGCGAGACATTTTTTTCCACCAATGGCTATACAATATAATTAATATATTATACACTGTTTTACTTAGCCACTCAACATTAGAACTCAATTCAGATAATGTTACCTCTATCGTCCAATCTTTATATATTAACCATTAAGATGAATTATCTATCAGAAATATAAACGATGAACCTGTCACCCAAATTTGCACAGTCATTTAATAAAGGTAGAAATATAAGGAAAGGATTTAGAAGCAGTAATAAATAGTTGAAATAGATTAGATGAAAAAATACAACTTTACTTATTCGGTAATTATTTATTTTTTTGATAGACCTGACATGATACAGAAATAGGCTTATAGCATTACGTACTTACTGTACAGAAAATGTATTATGTGAAATATATTATTGAAAAAATCCTAAGACGGTTGTTTATCCGTCAGCTTAAATATATGTATACTATTTTTAAATTTCTGATTTTATAGTGTATATAGTGATAATAATATGATAATCTATAATATATTATGTAAAGAACAGAATACAGGTGTCAGTGTTTTTCAGACATTTGGTTAGGATGTGGGTTGAGCTTGTGGACGTCCACGTTGTAAGTATACCTCGAGTTTATGGACTCGGTCATTTGAGCTTAAAACTGACCATGTAGCATCGATTTTCCTGATTTTCTTTTCGATACAATCACATGTTTCTAAGGTACATGTACGGCTAGTTGAGTCAATGTTAACTTGGCTTATGTATGTTTCTGGATATTGTGTACTCCAGTACATTCCAAGCAAACGACAATTGGGTAACGATATAACATCCTGCTCAGATCCTGATAAAAAATTTGAAACATTTCTTTTTTAATTTGCTAATATTAGCTTATTAGTTACTAATTATCCTTACAGTACAAAAAATAACAATTTTATTTGTTAATACGAAGTCGTAAAATATAATTCAATAAGCATGGTGTCGTATTGAACAGCCATGATATTTGTATTACATGAAAGTACGTGTAAGTAGTTATAATTTATTTAGTTAATTGTTAAAATCTAAAATAAGTTGTATCCTTGTCCTATTATATAATTTAAATATATAAAAATATATTAATAGAGTTCAAAAACCATACAACTCCATAATAATATTTACCTATTATACGACGTCTGATTATACTTTTTAAAGACCAAGCAACAAAGTCTCTTCTCATGTTTGCAAGGTTTTCCAATTTTTCCTCAACTATGACAATAATTATTAAAAGACCGTGTTGAGGAGACATAATTAATTTTTATTTTTTTTATTTTATTATTTCCCTCGGCGGCAAAGGCCATTGGGTTACGAGACATAATTAAGATAAATAATATAATGTTCACTAATTGTGATACAACTAACTTTTTGTACAACCACATATTATTGTTGAACCTCAACAAATGTACTCTTTCTACACTTCAAATCCCAAAGAATTTATTACTTATTAACACTGTAGTCTCACTTTCTCTCCCTCTTTCCTCAAAAAAAAAAGTTGAATTTATTATAATTGTTTTCTGACATAAAAAATTAAATAAACAAAATTAAGCAAAGATCAACTCTAAAACAAGCTTTAAAGGCTATTTATAAATATCAAACCAATCGTACATACCACCCAAATAATCTCCTGACATATTAATTCCTGTAACAAACACATCAAACATCAAATTATTATGCAGTTAATAAGTCCCGGTTAATATATTTTATACATAACATTCACTCTATAACTTAGGTTAATTAGATCAATATTAATCAATGCAAAATATTATCGATAAATGAAAATTTATATCATATAACGATTTAAATTTTATTTCGAATGATTCTTAAAATGTTAAACATGAAACATACATAGTTCTTTTTTTAATTTAAAAATACATTCTTTTTTATATTTACCTAATTTTTTCTCTAGGTCTTGAAGCATTTTTTCGAGTAAATCATTGGCTTCTAAAATTTAAAACAAAATACATTTTAATGTACCAACATATATTTTATTATTGAAACCGATATATCATATTGGTATTTGTCAATAGGTACATATTGTTATTCTCAAAGTAATTATAAATAATAAATATGCAATAAGTATAATAAATATAATATATAAAAAAAGGTTTTTATTTTGCATTAGGTGAACTGGAGGTTCTGAAATTAATACAAAAATCTTGTGTGCATAAAGAATATCAAATAACTGTTAGGAAACGCTTCCATAGAGTACAATGAAATGTATTACCTGTCCTTTCCAAGAGAATGTTCTTTTTG
>NW_026096415.1:0-2443 GCF_023614345.1 Adelges cooleyi
CTGGCTTCACACCTTTCAGGCAGGCGACAGCAAGTTAGGATAAAAAATGTTATTTCTCCCGTTATCCATATCACCTCTGGAGTACCTCAAGGGGGGTATTTATCTCCATTGCTCTTCTTAATTTTCATGAATGATCTTGCTGATGTTTTCCATCACTAGATGTTTGTTTTTTGCCGATGATGTGAACATTTATACTAGTATAAGTTCAGTTGTCGATAGCCATAATTTACAAGAGGATTTATGCAGTTTTCATAACTGGTGTGTTGTTAATGGTTTATGATTGAATATATTATCTAAATGTTTTCAGATCACTTTTTGTCGTAAACGCTCATACGAACTATGTAATTTAGATGGTATTAATCTCATAAATGTTTCGCATATTAAAGATCTAGGTGTGATTCTTTCCTCAGATTTATCCTTTACTGAGCACATTTCAACTATTTATAATAAAGCACTACGGATGTTAGGTTTCCTCAAACGAAATTGCTGGGAGTTTTCTAATCCTATTTGCTTAAAAGTTTTATATTGCGCTCTGGTGCGTTCCATAATTGAGTATGGATCAATTATTTGGTCCCCATATCAAGCTAACCTTAGTAATGAACTTGATAAATTACAAAAACGGTTTCTACGTTTGCTGGTCGTGAAAGTGGGGAAATACGGTAAAGATGATGATTTAAATGTGGTTGCTCCAGATTTCGGAATTGCTAGTCTGGCTCAGCGACGGCAAATCATTGATATTTGCTGGATACATGGGTGATTGAATAATAAAATTGATTGCCCAGAAATACTTGATATTATCCCTTTTAATGTTCCTTCAGTTCACCTACGCTCTCAATCATTATTCTATATTTCCCCTGTCCGACAAAACTACAATCTTTTTGCTCCGGTCAGCCGAATGCTAACGGAATGCAACAAAATTAGTCCTAAAGTAGACTTCTTTTAGCTTCGATGCAAAGCGAGAAGGTATTGGTTTTACTCTGATGTGTGTTTTTTTTTAATCTGTATACACTGTAACTTTTTTAATACTGGACCAATTCCTTCGAGTAGCAACTCTATAAATCGCAAATTTCATCTAGTTGGTACTTTGGGGGGGTAAAAGTTGAAAAAGTTTAATTCTTCACAGACGAAAGTTGAAAAAACAAAAAAAAAACCGTACGAGTTTTTAAGTTAGAACTTTTACTGGCTATAATTTCGAGAAAAATAGTCGGATCGAGTTGAAATGTATAAGAAATAATTATTTGGTATGCCCGCACACGTCAGTTGTGTCAAACTTAAACTATACCCATTTCCCACCCCCCTAGGGGGGGTACAATTTTTTTTGTATTTCGGGGTTTTTAGCGGTAATTTTGAAACTTTTGGGTTGAAAATTTGCCAGTAGTTGGAACTCATATGTACCCATAACATATTAAACGGGAAAAAAATTCGGCACTACAGTTTTTTTTTAATTGCCGGGAAACTGTGTTTTCGCAGATTTCGTATATTTTAACAAAAACACCTAAAATCTTTAAAAAAAATTGATCAAATCATTAAAACAATTTTATTTATATCTATGCAGAATGATACTATTAGGTTTTGTGCTCAAGTACCACTTTTGACTTAAAGTTTACACAAAGTTCATTTTTTTTTTTTTTTTACTTAAGTTCTTTCCGGATGATTAAAATTGAGAACTGATAACAAATTCGTATTTACCGACCACAAAAACATATAATTTGACCACTTTTGATGTCTTTTACACAAAAATCCAGAAAAATGTTTTAGCTTCGATGCAAAGCGAGAAGATATTGGTTTTACTCTGATGTGTGTTTTTTTTTATCTGTATACACTGTAACTTTTTTAATACTGGACCAATTCCTTCGAGTAGCAACTCTATAAATCACAAATTTCATCTAGTTGGTACTTTGGGGGGGTAAAAGTTGAAAAAGTTTAATTCTTCACAGACGAAAGTTGAAAAAAACCAGTACAGTGGGGTCGGGGCATAGTGGGGACAGAGCATAGTGGGGACGGGGAGGTCACAGGTTTACAGGAATTTTTAAATCTGAAAGTGATAAAATCACTTTCGAAAAAACGCTTCGATGCAAATCGGTAGTTAATATTTTCAAGGCAGTACAATCTAAACCAAGCACAGTGTAAGCTAGGAAAGTTAGAAAGTAATAAATTGAATCGGCCATTTCAAAAACGACTTAGGTCACCGATTTTTCAAAACTGTCTTTTTATCAAATGTAATAATTATATACTTTGCTACGTATTCTGTGTGAAAACTCAATTTGTCAGACTCATATTTAATACAAATGTTGAGTACAAGAAATTTGAATCACTGCAAAATATATTTATGAAGTTTCTTGTGGCTAGTGTAATATTTCAAATTTGTGACTTGTGTCGTTTTTTAAATGACTGATAAAATTACAAAATAGAAGCATCAAAGCGTTTATTTGAAAGTGATTTT
>NW_026096416.1:0-46716 GCF_023614345.1 Adelges cooleyi
CATTCTCTCATTAACCACAACAATATTTAATTAATTATACTTTGAATTTGTCTACCCTATATAGATAACCGTGTTGTACTCGTTGTAAATTATAATTGAAGGGCACAGGGTAAAAACGGTAGTTGTGACATTATGAAAATTTTAGAGTATAGCAAAAACAAAGTTCGTGAATTGCTCTACCTCTTACATGAAAACAAAAAAATCACATTAAATGCCACTCTAATGATAAATGTATTTACTTAAATAATCTTTTGACATAAGTAAAAAAAATTATTGGCATAAATTGAAAAAAACTATTTAAAAAAAAAATGTTTATATTGTGACTATTACCGTTTTTCCCTGTGTCCTTCAATTGGTAAAGTATACATATTGAAAAACAAAAAATGTGTATTGAATACCAATTAGTAGCTACAAATGCGCGACTTTATTTGTAAACTAAATAAAAAAAAATTTTTTTTTTTTTATAAACTGAATAAAAACGTATTTCAAATAAGTAAGAACTCATTAATCTACCTCTCGGGAATCTGCAATTGGGATTTTTGTGCATTTATTCGTTAAGAAAATGACTGGTTTTTTTTATATGAGTCAGGCACTCTTGACGTATATGAAAACAGGAATCGTTTAACCATACGCGTTTAGGCGGTGCCAGTTCTTGTGTTCAAAACTTTAAAAAGTTCAGTTTAAGGCTCCTGGATACCGACCGTTTTTTAGCCAAAACACATAATTTTTGGTCCATCGCACAGACTGAACCAGTGATCCGATAATCAATCTAAAACCAGATATGAAGTCGTCATGATGTTTACTTGAGATCACTTTTTTCAATTTTTAAGTTTAACCCTTTCCAAATTTGATAAAATGTTCAAACGTGTTTTATGCGTAGTAGGAATAAGATATCAAAAATGTACGCTGATCGATCTCAAGTAAACTTCATGAAGAATTCAAATCTGTTTTCAGATTACTTATCCCTTATTTGATAAACTTGTTTGACCCGTTTAATACCTTTCATGTTATTGACTGGGCCATAGTTATCGATATACCATATATGATATTAATGATAGATGTCCAAAAAGTCCGGAAGAGTGTAAATAGAAATACTCGGTATTCGTACTTATATGTACCTAACCTAACCTAACCTAACCGCAATGGCAACGCATTTCAACACAAGCGTACAGCAACTTGAAAATGTAGCGGCATCAATTGGTATTCCAAACCTAGGTAACCATTAGACATTTTAATTTTTAATTTTATAAAAATTATTTATTGTTGATGCAAAGCTATGACCATTGATTATGTAATAGACATTCATAATCAATGCTATGACTTAGACCTTCCTTTCATATTATCAAGGGAACTCGACTAGAGCTTCGTTTTTTCTATTAGTACTGTTTGAGCAGAGCGATCAACATTATATGTTATTAATTAATAATAATAAAAATTATACTGTTACAATATTTAACGTTTAAGTTAAAATAATTGTGCGTGAGGGTAGATTATACGCCTTTTTATGTGGATACAACGCAACAGGTTTACATAGGTGTATATAGAATTTTTTAATTTTTTAAAATTAAAAACCCCTAATAAAAGTATATTTGCAAAATATATGCTCTGAACATGTGTGTGAGAATTTTTTTATTTCACTATATAAATATTGTACAATATTATTTTTTAATTAAATATATTTTATCCAATTTTAAGTAGTTAGTTGCTAATGATTTTAATTTCATATATATTATAACTTATAACCCACTCGCTTTTCCCCCGCATACAATTTTTGGAATAAATCATTTATATATTTACTTTCAAGTATAACTTAAATCATAAAAAATTTGGGAAAAAAGTATAAATTTACATTACAAATTAAATTCAACATATATGTATTAGCGTTGTATGTTATTTGATAAAACAATTATTGATTTAATACACTCGATAACAATATTTTTAAATAATAATTTAAGTATATTATAATGTATTTTCCCGGGTTTTGTTAATTAACAAAACGGTGTAAAATTACTCGTAACTATCATCTGAATAAAAGAAACTATAATTGTAAAAAATACAATAAAATATAAAAGTTGCTTAAAACGGCCAATTTTTTCTTGAATAAAGTATTAGGATATTCAAAAGTGAGTTAACAAAAAATATCTAATAGAACCAGAAAGAGTTTTTATTTGAATTTTTTACAATATGGTGTATTATTGTATAGTTTTGTCCCATAACTACTTTTCATTTTTTTTGGCGATCTGATATCGTTATTCAAAAAAATTAAGTATATGTTGAAATTTAAAATTAAATTTACTTTTTTGCGATATTTCAGACAATGTAACGTTGGAGCAGTTTAGGTCGCTTGCAATACAGGTTGTTCGTAATGGATGGAATACTGCAGAGAATATCTTACAAATGCCAACCCACACATGATCGTGCCCATTCAATAAGCTAACTGCTCCAAAAAATATTAACAGTTTGTTATAATTTGAACCTGGACTGAAACTAAATTAAGTATTTAACGCGTTCTTACGTCATAATTATTAAAAAACATTGAAATGTTTATTTTTTTTTAACATATTGAAATGTTGTATATTTTTATTAAAAGGGGTTGGCACTAATTTTAAAATGATAAAATATTAATATGGTAAACAGTTTACGTTATTACAGTCAATAATAATAAGTATAAAAAGTTATCGCAATGCCAGACTTAAAAACGCGCGTCAATTAAGTCCTATTCTATTTTTTTCAACAATTTTATAGAGATTCGTCAGATTTGTTTAAATTAACAATAAAAGATTATCCATGAGTATTATCCTATTCATATTTGGCTACTATATTTAAATTAAGAAAATTTAAACTAGTTTAATTTAATTTTGTTTAGACGGTGTTGATGAGATAATTATTATTATGGAAGTAATTACGTATAGCCTCACCTAACCTTGCATCTTCTAACACATATTTTACGCGCTGAAAAAAGTTATGTAACGCCGTTGTAATCCGTCCAGCGAAGATTTTGTTTAGGCTAGCTCTTCAAAATAAAATTTTGTCGATTGTATATTTTCTTGGTAATAAAAATAAAATTTGACGTTCACCGGATGGTCTTATTGGAGTTGGGGGTAGTTCTTCCAAAAAATGATAACGCGTGATAATAAATAAATGTTATATAACCTATAAAATGTGTAATACTACAGATAGTACCAACATCGATTTTACCAAAAACCCGCCAAGAGAAATTTCGTATTTTAATATCAAAAACATTGCCTTTAGTTAGGTTCTTATCTTTATTGAAAATTGTAGTTAGATATTTATCAATTCTCGAATTAATCGTATTCACTATACACGTAAAATTATATAATGTAAAATTCATAAAAAATTACATTATATAAGTGTATATACATAACTTATAAGTATATGTTATAATTTAATATTATTTGGTATAAAATAATAATAATTTTATTGAAATTTCCACACACATTATTTACTATGCATGCAAGCACAAAACAACAGAAGATATTAGTTTGAGGCCTAAAATAATAATGTTATTGGAAAACTTGTTTTGAAAAGACTATGTGCATATTATACAGTTAATCTTGAATAAGACATGAGGGATTTAACTGTACGATAGGGTACCCCATTTGGCATTAATTTGTTTTTAAAAAAATGCAAAATTTGAATATAAGATGGCAAGAAGTTCACTAAATATATTATGTCGCGCCTATATAATTTTGTCAGGTATTACCAGGAAGCCATACTTTCACATTTGTGCATTATGACCTCAATACTTTTATTTGATAAAAACAGTGTAAATAGACTTTTGCACCTATGCCACAGTTGGATACTTGTCGGAAACGTATTTGATATATTTATTTACTGTTTTGGATTTTATTTTTCATTTCCTTATAAAACTGGCCTTTATAAGCCTATAACTGTTGAGAGTAAAAGTAATAGTTTTATCACACTGTTAAACATCGGTTTATAATAGATAGATACAATGTACTTCAAAATCTCAATTATTTTGCTTCTAACTTGTTTGATGTTTGTCGAATCCACTGTAACACTAAATAATTCAGAAGTGAGTTTTAATAATTTGTTTTGACTAAAACTATTAGTTTAAAATGATTTCCTTCTAACATTAGGTGTACACGGTGTCCCACAGAGACATGAGAAATTTTGATTAGCTTTGGAAATTGTTCTCAATAAAATGGTTATCTTGAAATTTTCAAAAATGTAACGAAAAAAATAAAAAAAAATAATACAAACTATGGTGTTTATAACGCAAATGAATATAAATTATTTAAAAAAAATTCAGCAGAATAAAAACTGATTTCATTTGATATGTCTTTGTGGGACACCTGCACAGCAAGTGTTAAACATTATTTGTTTCTTAAATCATTTATTACACACGAAAAATGTGTAATCATTTTTAGCCTCATCACTGTCCGATTTAATATAGGTACTAATATTTTTTATTTTTATTTTAAAAGTCTTTAAGTCTGTTGGGTATAGTTTTGCATAACTCTTGTCTTAGTGATTTCCATTAAACTAAATAATATTTGTGGAGTACACATATCTTCTATTACAATTACAACAGTTTCTAAATTAGTTAAAAAACAAAAGTTTTTTAGATTTGATTTTTTCCAGAATCAGGAAATTATAATACATAGTACATAATAATACATATACAAACTGTTTGATTGTTAATTGCATATTGTTCTCTAGTCTGCAAAAAAATGTTTGTGAATGAAATTTATTAAATAAGTAAAAAAAAACTTTTCAGTTGTTACACCGTTCTTGGGCAAATATCAGGACTAGATCCGCAATGGCAACGCATTTCAACATAAGCGTACAGCAACTTGAAAATTTAGCGGCAACAAATAATATTCCAAACCTAGGTAACCATTAGACATTTTAATTTTTAATTTTATAAAAATTATTTATTGTTGATGCAAAGCTATGACCATTGATTATGTAATAGACATTCATAATCAATGCTATGACTTAGACCTTCCTCTCATATTATCAAGGGAACTCGACTAGAGCTTCCGTTTTTCTATTAGTACTGTTTGAGCAGAGCGATCAACATTGTATGTTATTAATTAATAATAATAATAATTATACTGTTACAATATTTAACGTTTAAGTTAAAATAATTGTGTGTGAGGGTAGATTATACGCCTTTTTATGTAGATACAACGCAACAGGTTTACATAGGTGTATATAGAATTTTTTGAATTTTTTTTAATTAAAAACCTCTAATAAAAGTATATTTGCAAAATATATGCTCTGAACATGTGTGTGAGAATTTTTTATTTCACTATATAAATATTGTACAATATTATTTTTTAATTAAATATATTTTATCCTATTTTAAGTAGTTAGTTGCTAATGATTTTAATTTCATATATATTATAACTTATAACCCACTCGCTTTTCCACCGCATACAATTTTTGGAATAAATCATTTATATATTTACTTTCAAGTATAACTTAAATCATAAAAAATTTGGGAAAAAAGTATAAATTTACATTACAAATTAAATTCAACATATATGTATTAGCGTTGTATGTTATTTGATAAAACAATTATTGATTTAATACACTCGATAACAATATTTTTAAATAATAATTTAAGTATATTACATTGTATTTTCCCGGGTTTTGTTAATTAACAAAACGGTGTAAAATTACTCGTAACTATCATCTGAATAAAAGAAACTAAAATTGTAAAAAATACAATAAAATATAAAAGTTGCTTAAAACGGCCAATTTTTTCTTGAATAAAGTATTAGGATATTCAAAAGTGAGTTAACAAAAAATATCTAATAGAACCAGAAAGAGTTTTTATTTGAATTTTTTACAATATGGTGTATTGTTGTATAGTTTTGTCCCATAACTACTTTTCATTTTTTTGGCGATCTGATATCGTTATCCAAAAAAATTAAGTATATGTTGAAATTTTAAATTAAATTTACTTTTTTGCGATATTTCAGACCATGTATCGTTGGAGCAGTTTAGGACGCTTGCAATACTGGTTGTTCGTAATGGATGGAATACTGTAGAGAATATCTTACAAATGCCAACCCACACATGATCGTGCCCATTCAATAAGCTGACTGCTCCAAAAATATTAACGGTTTGTTATAATTTGAACCTGGACCAAATTGTAATATACAACTCAAAAATATACAACTTAAATATAAAAAAAATACCTTGATTTTTTGTCTCATATGAGAAATACATTTTCTTCTTCTTCTCCTTCACGATCTTCCATATCAACTTCACGCATACCAACAATTCTTATATCATTCTCAATCGCATCAAACCCCTTTTTTCCCTTTCCATCTTTCCTCTTACGTTTATTTTCATCTCACTGTATTCTATCAAAGTAACTATCTTAGGACTTAGGCTATTTGTGAGTCGTGAGAAGCACTACTTTGTTCATAAAGTGTGTACATAGTTTCTCATAAATCGTCCAATAATAATAGTTGTCAATAAAAAAAAACTATTTTACCATCAAGTTATTATAATGCAGTTAGATTAGATTAGCAACACTGTTATCTATTATCAGTTAAGTTAAGTTAGACTAGCTAGACTGATATTGAACTTGCCTTAAGTATTATTCTTATAAAGAATATCAATCATTATATACTATCTACAGACGCAGATGACAGTGTTATCGACGGGCGTCAATATTATTGTTAAACAGGAATGCTACTGTTTTAAACACCGAACAAATAGTTACGAGTAATTTTACACCGTTTTGTTAATTAACAAAACCCGGGAAAATACAATGTAATATACTTAAATTATTATTTAAAAATATTGTTATCGAGTGTATTAAATCAATAATTGTTTTATCAAATAACATACAACGCTAATACATATATGTTGAATTTAATTTGTAATGTAAATTTATACTTTTTTCCCAAATTTTTTATGATTTAAGTTATACTTGAAAGTAAATATATAAATGATTTATTCCAAAAATTGTATGCGGTGGAAAAGCGAGTGGGTTATAAGTTATAATATATATGAAATTAAAATCATTAGCAACTAACTACTTAAAATAGGATAAAATATATTTAATTAAAAAATAATATTGTACAATATTTATATAGTGAAATAAAAAATTCTCACACACATGTTCAGAGCATATATTTTGCAAATATACTTTTATTAGAGGTTTTTAATTAAAAAAAATTCAAAAAATTCTATATACACCTATGTAAACCTGTTGCGTTGTATCTACATAAAAAGGCGTATAATCTACCCTCACACACAATTATTTTAACTTAAACGTTAAATATTGTAACAGTATAATTATTATTATTATTAATTAATAACATACAATGTTGATCGCTCTGCTCAAACAGTACTAATAGAAAAACGGAAGCTCTAGTCGAGTTCCCTTGATAATATGAGAGGAAGGTCTAAGTCATAGCATTGATTATGAATGTCTATTACATAATCAATGGTCATAGCTTTGCATCAACAATAAATAATTTTTATAAAATTAAAAATTAAAATGTCTAATGGTTACCTAGGTTTGGAATATTATTTGTTGCCGCTAAATTTTCAAGTTGCTGTACGCTTATGTTGAAATGCGTTGCCATTGCGGATCTAGTCCTGATATTTGCCCAAGAACGGTGTAACAACTGAAAAGTTTTTTTTTACTTATTTAATAAATTTCATTCACAAACATTTTTTTGCAGACTAGAGAACAATATGCAATTAACAATCAAACAGTTTGTATATGTATTATTATGTACTATGTATTATAATTTCCTGATTCTGGAAAAAATCAAATCTAAAAAACTTTTGTTTTTTAACTAATTTAGAAACTGTTGTAATTGTAATAGAAGATATGTGTACTCCACAAATATTATTTAGTTTAATGGAAATCACTAAGACAAGAGTTATGCAAAACTATACCCAACAGACTTAAAGACTTTTAAAATAAAAATAAAAAATATTAGTACCTATATTAAATCGGACAGTGATGAGGCTAAAAATGATTACACATTTTTCGTGTGTAATAAATGATTTAAGAAACAAATAATGTTTAACACTTGCTGTGCAGGTGTCCCACAAAGACATATCAAATGAAATCAGTTTTTATTCTGCTGAATTTTTTTTAAATAATTTATATTCATTTGCGTTATAAACACCATAGTTTGTATTATTTTTTTTTATTTTTTTCGTTACATTTTTGAAAATTTCAAGATAACCATTTTATTGAGAACAATTTCCAAAGCTAATCAAAATTTCTCATGTCTCTGTGGGACACCGTGTACACCTAATGTTAGAAGGAAATCATTTTAAACTAATAGTTTTAGTCAAAACAAATTATTAAAACTCACTTCTGAATTATTTAGTGTTACAGTGGATTCGACAAACATCAAACAAGTTAGAAGCAAAATAATTGAGATTTTGAAGTACATTGTATCTATCTATTATAAACCGATGTTTAACAGTGTGATAAAACTATTACTTTTACTCTCAACAGTTATAGGCTTATAAAGGCCAGTTTTATAAGGAAATGAAAAATAAAATCCAAAACAGTAAATAAATATATCAAATACGTTTCCGACAAGTATCCAACTGTGGCATAGGTGCAAAAGTCTATTTACACTGTTTTTATCAAATAAAAGTATTGAGGTCATAATGCACAAATGTGAAAGTATGGCTTCCTGGTAATACCTGACAAAATTATATAGGCGCGACATAATATATTTAGTGAACTTCTTGCCATCTTATATTCAAATTTTGCATTTTTTTAAAAACAAATTAATGCCAAATGGGGTACCCTATCGTACAGTTAAATCCCTCATGTCTTATTCAAGATTAACTGTATAATATGCACATAGTCTTTTCAAAACAAGTTTTCCAATAACATTATTATTTTAGGCCTCAAACTAATATCTTCTGTTGTTTTGTGCTTGCATGCATAGTAAATAATGTGTGTGTCTATTATGTCTATTGATAGTTACCCGGATATTTTCCGGCAAAAATACTGTATGATTTCTATCGATATTTTGTTTGTTTTGTATGCTTTGAATTTCTAGTAAATAACCGTCTTCCGTATTAACAAACCGCCTGTGTACCCGGCTTCGCCCAGGAAAAGAAAAACAATTGGAACAATATTTTTTATTTGCTAAGTTATACCACGACCTAGAATAGATTGCAAAAATAAAGCCATCCTTCATATGAGTATTAAAATGTTGAATTTACTAATAGGTAAAATAACCACAACAATATTTAATTAATTATACTTTGAATTTGTCTACCCTATATAGATAACCGTGTTGTACTCGTTGTAAATTATAATTGAAGGGCACAGGGTAAAAACGGTAGTTGTGACATTATGAAAATTTTAGAGTATAGCAAAAACAAAGTTCGTGAATTGCTCTACCTCTTACATGAAAACAAAAAAATCACATTAAATGCCACTCTAATGATAAATGTATTTACTTAAATAATCTTTTGACATAAGTAAAAAAAATTATTGGCATAAATTGAAAAAAACTATTTAAAAAAAAAATGTTTATATTGTGACTATTACCGTTTTTCCCTGTGTCCTTCAATTGGTAAAGTATACATATTGAAAAACAAAAAATGTGTATTGAATACCAATTAGTAGCTACAAATGCGCGACTTTATTTGTAAACTAAATAAAAAAAAATTTTTTTTTTTTTATAAACTGAATAAAAACGTATTTCAAATAAGTAAGAACTCATTAATCTACCTCTCGGGAATCTGCAATTGGGATTTTTGTGCATTTATTCGTTAAGAAAATGACTGGTTTTTTTTATATGAGTCAGGCACTCTTGACGTATATGAAAACAGGAATCGTTTAACCATACGCGTTTAGGCGGTGCCAGTTCTTGTGTTCAAAACTTTAAAAAGTTCAGTTTAAGGCTCCTGGATACCGACCGTTTTTTAGCCAAAACACATAATTTTTGGTCCATCGCACAGACTGAACCAGTGATCCGATAATCAATCTAAAACCAGATATGAAGTCGTCATGATGTTTACTTGAGATCACTTTTTTCAATTTTTAAGTTTAACCCTTTCCAAATTTGATAAAATGTTCAAACGTGTTTTATGCGTAGTAGGAATAAGATATCAAAAATGTACGCTGATCGATCTCAAGTAAACTTCATGAAGAATTCAAATCTGTTTTCAGATTACTTATCCCTTATTTGATAAACTTGTTTGACCCGTTTAATACCTTTCATGTTATTGACTGGGCCATAGTTATCGATATACCATATATGATATTAATGATAGATGTCCAAAAAGTCCGGAAGAGTGTAAATAGAAATACTCGGTATTCGTACTTATATGTACAATAAGTCTAATGAAATAGTACAAATAATAGTACAAACAAGCTATAGTACTTTGCTGCACGTCATGCATTTACGTGTGTTTACACACTGTGCTGGTTTTATATAAGGTTAATACAAATTAAAATGGAAAGTTTTCCTAAAAAGAAGCGATTATCAAAAATAAGAAAAAACAAATAAAATATTAAATCACTCCTCAAATGGAAAAATTATAAAAACTCAATAAGTCAAAATAAGTATCAATTACGATTATTTCTTACTAATTTTAAATTCGTACATAGGAAAATTCTGATGCTTCGACGTCGCAGAGCGAGTCTTGTGAAAATGAGTAGCAAGAAAGCAGTAATGATCAAAGGTTTGACATTACATGTTACTATATTTTTCTGTGATTTTATTTATAATTAAGTAAAATTAATTTAAATAATATTTTATAAATGGATAAAGTGGAAGTATTCGTACATTCCGTATTCACTAATAAAAATAATCAATATAAATTTGGAAGTAATTCTACTATTTTTAAAAAAGTTATGAAGCATCGTAATTATAAGTTGAAAAATGTGTACAATTTTTTGGTATTTTTCTCGATTTTGAAAAAGAAGGAAAGACTTTTTTAAGTTTTGGTCCAATAAAGTATATTTCAGGTACGATTTATAATCTATACAGTTGCATACTCGAAGAAATTGGTTCAGCGGTATCGTGTGCCAACAGTTAACAAAACTAATTAAAAAATAAAAAATAATATGAAAAATTAAAGTATCTTCGGCCATCAAAAAAAGATTAAAAATCAGTGTCATACATAAAATGATCTTCTTTCTTTTTGCTTTCTGAAAAACAATTTTGATTTTTTTTTGTTATAGAAAAACACTAAAGTTGAGTCTAAAAAGTTGGTTTTTTCGTGTTGCCTAAATTTAAAAATATTCCAATGTTAGTGTATCGATAGTTACAAGCAGGGTTTAAAACCAAATGGACAGATTAATAATAAAAACAAATTTATAAAACGTTCAAATTAAAATACTGAGAATACCTACGTACAGTAAATAAAAAATTCCAAATAGATGTTCCTAGTTTAAATTTATTTCAGGAGGTTTATTTTTTTTATATATAAATTTGTTTTTGAAAATATATATGTATGTACGAATATAAAAGTTTCATTATCATTTATTCAGTATAATTGTCAGTCTAGTGAAATAATAAATATTACAGAGTCTATTTTTGTGTGTAATACGCTACATTGTATGTAATATGAAAATAATATTTGAATGGGTCGAATAAAATATTTAAAATGATTAAAATAATTTAAATAAATAGATTTTAAATAGTTTTAAGTAACTATATTTGAAAATATGATTTCGTATAAATCTAATATATACTACATTTAGAAAATATGTAAAACCAGTAAATATAGGAAGCCAATTTTTTGTATAAATATTTTTTTTATTCGAATGAATCAAAAAACATTATTTTAATAAACTGTGAAATGTTTATTCAAATAACGTTTTATTCGAATAAAAAAATCGCGTAACTTTGATTGTGGTGGTTTGATTTACGTTGATGTGTCTTTACTTCTTTGTATTTATACCTACACTACAAGTAGTAGAAAAAGTACTCCGATCTTCATGATTTATCTTTACGATCTTTATGATTCAGTAAGAACTAAATCTGTATTAGGTGATGTTAGTTTCTGGCGAACTGAGCATATTTAGCAAGTACTTACCTATGTTAAAAGTAAAGAGTAAGAGTTTATCTACACATTAGCATATGTTTTGTAACGAAAATGATATACGAGTTTGAAAAAAAAGCCCATGATCAATAACTTGGTCCCTAGTATTATTATCGAAAAAAAACCTACATTAATCTATATACAAACTCTTAATCTTGCATTTTGGTTCATAGGTAAGTATGCGCTAAAACTGCTCAGTTCACGAGGAACTTGCATCTTCTAACACATATTTTACGCGCTGAAAAAAGTTATGTAACGCCGTTGTAATCCGTCCAGCGAAGATTTTGTTTAGGCTAGCTCTTCAAAATAAAATTTTGTCGATTGTATATTTTCTTGGTAATAAAAATAAAATTTGACGTTCACCGGATGGTCTTATTGGAGTTGGGGGTAGTTCTTCCAAAAAATGATAACGCGTGATAATAAATAAATGTTATATAACCTATAAAATGTGTAATACTACAGATAGTACCAACATCGATTTTACCAAAAACCCGCCAAGAGAAATTTCGTATTTTAATATCAAAAACATTGCCTTTAGTTAGGTTCTTATCTTTATTGAAAATTGTAGTTAGATATTTATCAATTCTCGAATTAATCGTATTCACTATACACGTAAAATTATATAATGTAAAATTCATAAAAAATTACATTATATAAGTGTATATACATAACTTATAAGTATATGTTATAATTTAATATTATTTGGTATAAAATAATAATAATTTTATTGAAATTTCCCACAAATTGTTTATATTAATATTTAAATAAAACATTTTTTTTACTTTTTACCTAAATTAGTTGACGATTTCAAAATTTGGCTGTCAAGTATAAATTAGTTTTACCACATCTTACATATGTATTCTGTAGTTAAAGAATACAGGTAGAAGCTTATGCGCTTTGTCTTCAATCTTGTCTTTTAGAAGATATATTATTAACAAAATTTGGTACCTTAAGGATATATTAAAGCAAGGAAAACGGAACATATGACACTTGTAGTTTAAATACCTCACATAAATAACTAGAACAAAACACATATTTAATTTTCAAGTTTCCACATAAATCAATATATACATTATAAGGTTATAGTCCAAAGTGAACCTTTTGCCAGATAAAGACTCGTGAAGAGAAAAAAATTGTTGTACGGCCCCTTTTGCATGGGATAATAGTTAGATAATAAGAATATTGCATAATATAAAATTATTGTAAACTAGATTAAACAATTCTGTTATAATAATAAAAATGATCAAACTAGGGTCATAATCGTATAAACGTCATACTTACTAAATATATAATGTAATCTTGCTTTTATGTTGGTGAGATTATCAAATCAGACTGATTATCTTACTGAATTTAAAAAAAAAGGAAAATTAACTAAATAGTATCCCGTACCATACAAATGATATATTTTTAATAATTAAATAATTAATAACGAATTATCAAAAATAGTATTCAATACCAAATAACGTATTTTTAATGTCTGTATTAAAATACCTTGCAGGACTGAATGTTATTTATAATCTATTAGTAGGTTTTTAAAATAATTATCATTCACTTCATATTTTACAGAAATTAGTTTATATTAAGCTACTCTGGGTATATATTTGTATTAAAGAAACCAAACTAAACAATATGAATTTGTTCAGTAAAAGTTATTCATATGATTTAAAAATATGATTCAATTTTTGGTCAATATAAATTTGCAAATTTACAATTATCTCTTGATTTGAAAATATCCATATTTGTTAGAAGATTGCATAGCCCATATTTTATTAATCTATGTACTTTTTCATTAAAATGGCCATTTACTTAGCGATAACCAAGTCTCTACGACGAACTTAAAGTTTTGATACCACACAAAAACTGTCTACATTCCATTTATTAAGAAATGTATACTTTTCTTATATTATAAAAATAAAAAATAGAAATAATACAAATTATAAAATAAATAGATACAATTGCAAGTTGCAGCATCCCATCATATTTATTTATCTCTTACCTCGTTCTCATCGAAATCTGCTATTAAAGCTCTTTTTGCCTACAAAAAGTTTAATAAATTATAATATGACTGATTTAAGTATGTTAATATATACTTAAGATTGGTCAAGTTGTGAAAATTTAAATGATATAGACGTAGCTATGGACATATTTAATGGGAAAATTAATGAGGCTATTTCCAATTCCACTAATATGTATATAATAAAATTATCAAATCAGAAATTAAAAGGTTGGATATCAAGCGGTCAGGTTAACTCTATTTTAACTAAGTAAACATTTAAAAACAGTTTAGATAATCCCATTTTTATTTATCATTAAAAAAGGTATAATTTTGTTAAGAATATCTTATATCCCCATAGTTTTGGTTAGAAGTACTAGATCAAACAGCAAACTAGTAGAAGATAATTCTAATCTTATACTGTTTAACAGTTGTACTTAACAATGAAAAGTATCAAAGTTGTAGGTATTTAATTTATCATTATCTTCAGGTAAGTGCCCCAATAGTTTTATCAAATGTGTCTTCATTCCTATACACAAAACGGGAAATAAATAATTGTTCAGTAATATTATCTATTATTTCAGTCGGTAATTATAATTACTAGGGCTCTAGTTCAGTGGCGGTTTTCCCGGGAGGCAAGGGAGGCGGTGCCTCCCTTGAAAATTAAGGAAACTATGTACTTAATATTGTTATTATGATGAGATATTTTGGTTTACAATAAATATTTTCAATCGAAAAATGTATATGAACAATAATTGTTTTTGAAAGCGAAAACAAAATTTAAGAATTTGAAATAACGTCTCTCCGTATCAGCGGTGACCGTCTGGATGCAACGGCCGCCGTCCGCCGGCCGCTGCCTGTTGTTACACACGTAGCATAAGGGCAGCCGGCGGAGGCGGCTGCCGCTAATATCTCACGTTATGTTGTTGTGTTCACAACATACACACACACACATACATAAAATAATACGAATAGCGCATGCGCAATTCTCTGCGAGAGGCGACACAAAAATATTGCCTTTGTGGGCAACTGACCGATGATTGTTCTTATCTCGGGGAAAAAATGGGGCATAGACATTCAGCAGGGTTGGGGGTAGTTCTTCCAAAAAATGATAACGCGTGATAAGAAAAAAATGTTACATAACCTATAAAATGTGTAATACTACAGATAGTACCAACATCGATTTTACCAAAAACCCGCCAAGAGAAATTTCGTATTTTAATATCAAAAACATTGCCTTTAGTTAGGTTCTTATCTTTATTGCAAATTGTAGTTAGATCTTTATCAATTATCTAATTTAAATCGTATACACTATACACGTAAAATCCATAATAAATTACATTATATTATAGTATATACCTATCATATAAGTACATGTTATAATTTAATATTATTTGGTATAAAATAATAATAATTTTATTAAAATTTCCCTCAAATTGTTTATATTACTATTTAAATAAAACATTATTTTTACTTTTTACCTAAATTAGTTGACGATTTCAGAATTTGGTTGTCAAGTATAAATTAGTTTTACCACATCTTACATATGTATTCTGTAGTTAAAGAATACAGGTAGGAGCTTATAAGCTTTGTCTTCAATCTTGTCTCTTAGAAGATATATTATTAACAAAATTTGGTACCTAAAGGATATATTAGAGCAAGATAACGGAACATATGACACTTGTAGTTTAAATACCTTACATGAATAACTAGAACAAAACACATATTTAATTTTCAAGTTTCCACATAAATCAATATATACATTATAAGGTTATAGTCCAAAGTGAACCTTTTGCCAGATAAAGACTCGTGAAGAGAAAAAAATTGTTGTACGGCCCCTTTTGCATGGGATAATAGGTAGATAATACGAATATGGCATAATATAAAATTACTGTAAACTAGATTTAACAATTCTGTTGTATTAATAAAAATGATCAAACTAGGGTCGTAATCGTATAAACGTCATACTCAATAAATATATAATGTAATTTAATAAAAACTTGCTTTTATGTTGGTAAGATTATCAAATCAGACTGATCGGTATTAAAATACCTTGCAAGACTGAATGTTATTTATAATCAATTAGTAGGTTTTTAAAAAAATTATTATTAATCACTTAATATTTTACAGAAATTAGATTATATTAAGCTACTCTGGGTATATATTTTTATTATATAAACCATACTAAACAATATGAATTTGTTCTGAAATAGTTATTCATATGATTTAAAAATATGATACAATTTTTGGTCAATATAAATTTGCAAATTTACAATTATCTCTTGATTTGAAAATGTCCTTGTTTGTTAGAAGATTGCATAGCCCATATTTTATTAATCTATGTACTTATTCATTTAATATGGCCATTTACTTAGCGATAACCAAGTCATTAGATTTGTTTCTTATAGAAGTGATATTATAACTTTTCTGTTATTAATTCTGTCTACATTCCATTTATTAAGAAATGTATACTTTACTTATATTATAAAAAAAATAGAAATAATACATATTATAAAATAAATAGATACAATTGCAAGTTGCAGCATCTCATCATATTTATTTATCTCTTATCTCGTTCTCATCGAGATCTGCTGTTAAAGCTCTTTTTGCCCACAAAAAGTTTAATAAGTTATAATAAGACTGATTTAAGTATGTTAATATTTACTTAAGACTGGTGAAGTTGTGAAAATTTAAATGATATAAACGTAGCTATGGACATATTTAATGTGAAAACTAATGAGGCTATTTCCAATTCCACTAATATGTATATAATAAAATTGTCAAATCAGAAATTAAAAGATTGAATATCAAGCGGTCAGGTTAACTCTATTTTAACTAAGTGAACATTTAAAAACAGATTAGATAATCCCATTTTTATTTAACATTAGTTAAAAATGGTATAATTGTGTTAGGAATATCTTATACCCCCATAATTTTGGTTAGAAATACTAGATTAAACTAGTAGAAGATAATTCTAACTTTATACTGTTAAACAGTTGTACTTTACTAAATTGTTATGAACATAACCTTCAGTTACCCTCTACACACCATTACACAAAACAACCAACTACACTAAGCATAATAATACTCATATTATAATAGCTCTCTGAGTCATACATTGGCGTACCTATACGATAGATGACTAATAATTATTACAGAGCGCACCTGCATGGTTATCTGGCGTAGTGATTGAATTATATTACAAATATATATATATATCAATACTACTTTAGTCCGTTCCGCTTTGATAAGCTATTTGGGAAAAACATGTTATTGCCATTCTATAAGATTAGATTGCCAAAATAATGCCAATTAAAATAATCATACGATGAGCGTTCGCTGTAGCATCCGCCCATCGGGTCAACACAATTCACACAATAACACATTACACAGATTAGCATAACCATATAAATAGGAGTAGGATCTAAGCCTATTCCAGACGAATTATTACACTCATGTTGAATACACTTATGTAGCTGTTGTCTACGCACTTTTACTATACAATAAATTTTATACTTATATTTTGAAAAAGTCTTAACTTATTTTAAAATCCATCTTCCTGAACTGGTTTCAAATTGAACAACAAGATACTTTTTGATCTTAATACATCACCAAGCATCACAGCGGCGCAGTCGGTTTTTCGGATCCGTTTGGAGGCAAACCAACCCCAAGGCACATTTCAAAGACGGGAACTGCAGACCCTTCTTCGAGACTTCAAACAAGGACCATCCCTGTTCATTTGGAATCAGTCATAGATGGCAGTTTCACGCAGTTTGGCGTTCGTGTGAGTACACACATATTTTTATTGTAAAAGTTTTTTTGGTTTATGATATTATTGAGTAACTATTTAAGAAAAAAGGTTATATTTAAGTGAATTTTACACTTTATTTTTTTTTGAAAACTATAAAAGTTTTATTGAATTATTATTGAGTATTTAAAAGTATTATATTTTAAGTGACCGAACACTTTATTTTTTTTTTGAAAACGTTAGAAGTTTTATTTCTGTTTTTGTGGGTATATAAAAATTTTTTTTTAAAAAAAAAATTAATTAATTAAAATTTATAAAATTTATAAAATTAAAATTAAAATTTAAAAATTATAGTTGAATAAATTTTACATTTTATTTTATGGACTTATAAATTAAATTATTATTGAAATTTAATATTGGAAAAATATTTTAGTGAACCTTACACTATATTTTTATTGAGTTATATATATTGAAGTATATTTTTGGGAATTTTTATTGTTGAATAACTCTGTTGTTGAGTAAATTTTTTGGGTACTTTTTATGGGTAATTATTGAGTATTTTTAAAACTTATGAGTAGTAATAGTCGTAGTTCGTCTCCCCATAGTAAAGATTTAAACCCTGATGATAGTGATAGCACTAATAAAAGTGTAGAAATTATTAATATTGAAGAAAATATTTTAAATAAAACATTAGACATTGATGAATCATTAAACAAGTCTATTAATAAAACTAAGGATTTAGTTGTGCAAACTTTTGAAAAATTAAATATATTAAAGGAGTTAATACCGTCTAGAAGTACTAGGAGTAAAAAAGAAGTAGTCTTTTATGAATTAAATTTTGAAAGAAAAAATAGAACTAAAAAATTATCTAATATGGAAACTTTTAATGATGATAGTATAGCCAATGAAGCAGCTATTAACTTAAATAATACAAGTAATATGAATACGGGCGTAATTTTAAAATTTGATGAAGCAGTTAAATTAATACCTAGATGTTCAAACGCAGATGACGTTTATTCTTTTATAAGTGCATGTGACTTAGCAGTCTATTCGGTAGAAAAAAAATGCGTACCTATATTAGTTAAATATATTATAACAAAACTTAGCGGTAAAGCGTTAGAAGTTATAAAATTTAGGGAAATTGCAAAATGGAGTGACATAAAAACTTATTTGCGCGAAGCTTTTCAATCAGAAAAATCTGCGGCAGCGTTACAAACCGAATTAAACGCGATTCAACAAAGTTTTACCGAAAGCGTAATCTCTTATACGGCTCGGGTTGAAACTTTGCATTATAAATTATTAGATATATATACGCGAGAATGTTCACAAGAAGAAATAAAAGGCGTAGTAGCAAACACAGTTAGACAGACGTTAGATACTTATATTAAAGGATTAATTAAACCTATTAGAAATTTAGTTAAAGCTAGAAATCCGAGAAATCTCGAACAAGCTAAAGAAATCGCTCATAACGAAGAAGTCGATTTTAGATCAGAAAAAGATATTAGACATACTAATAACAATTCTAATAACGGGTTTAACAATAATTTTAATAAAAATAGATCAAATTTTACCAATGGTCAAAATAGAAATTTTAATAGTAATTTTCGAAATAATAATTTTTCGGGAAACAATAATAATAAAAATAATTATAGCTATAATACTAATTCGGCTAATAAAAGTAAAAAATTAACTTGTTATATTTGTCAAGGAAATCATTACGCTAATCAATGTAGAAACAATAATACTAATGGCAATAATTTTAACAAAAAACAGTCTTTTATTCAAAATTCAAGACCACCTAACCAAAGTAATTTTTCTAAACCAAATTCAAATAATTCAAGTAACTTAACTTGCGATTTTTGTCAAAAAATTGGTCATTCTATTTCTGATTGTTATAAAAAACGTAATTTAGATAATAGAAATGGTCAAAATAATAATCAGCGTATTAATGGTAATTCTTCGGGAAACGGGCAAACGAACGCGACTCGCGGGTGCGTTCAATAAACCAAATTTCCGCGGAGAACGACGATGTTTTACAGTAGTCTCATCAACAATAAATAAAACTCATATAAATTGCGCGTCACCTGCTAGTAAAATAAATAATTTTGAATTACTTATTGACACAGGTAGTGAAGTTAATATTTTAAAAATAACTTCTTTATCTGGTGAAATATTAGTAGATGAAAATATTAGAATTAATTTAAAAGGAATTAATGAACAAGTTACTAAAACAATTGGTCTAATAAATATTCCAATAATGATAAATGATAATAAAATTGATACTGATTTTCATGTAGTAGATAAGCAGTTTCCTGTTCCACAAGATGGAATATTAGGTCAATCATTTTTGTTAAAAAATAAAGCGATTATAGATATCTCTAACAACAAAATAATAATTAATCCGCAACCAGAAAATAGCGTTGTAGGTAGTAAATGTATTATATTAGAACCAAGGTCGGAAACAATAGTTTGTTTGCCGATTGCAGATTCAAAAGTAGAAAATAAAACTATTATTATAAATAAACAGGAAGTCACACAGGATGTGTATTGCGGTAACGTAATTGGTACGGTACGAAACGGTAAAATTTTAGTTAGCATGTTAAATATATCAGAGGTCAAAAAGGAGATAAACAACTCTGATATTAGCACAGTATTATATAACAACGAAAATGAATTCATTACTCATAAAATAAATATAATTAACGATAATGATAATAGATTAGAAAAAATTAATCAGCTCATTAGAACAGACCATATGAATAATGAGGAACGAGAATCAATATTAGACATTTGTAAACAATTTTCGGGAGTATTTCATTTAAAAGGAGATAA
The DNA here is from genome assembly GCF_023614345.1 of Adelges cooleyi. Taxonomy (NCBI): domain Eukaryota; kingdom Metazoa; phylum Arthropoda; class Insecta; order Hemiptera; family Adelgidae; genus Adelges; species Adelges cooleyi. The sequence goes on from NW_026096416.1 coordinate 20,625, forward strand.
ATTAACTTTTACTGACGCAACAGAGCATGAAATTAACTTAAAACCGAATCAAAATTCAATTTATTGCAGGCCTTACCGCCTTGCTCAAGCTCAACAAACTGAGATTGATTCTCAAATTAAACAAATGGAACAAGATGACATAATTGAACCATCAAAGTCACCTTGGAACGCACCTTTACTTTTAGTTAAAAAGAAATTAGATGCTAGCAATATACCTAAGTTTAGAATTGTAGTAGATTTTCGTAAATTAAATGAAGCAACAATGGATGAATTTCACCCTTTACCTAATATAACTGAAATCTTAGATCAATTAGGACAATGTCAGCTGTTCACTGTTTTGGATTTAGCCTCTGGGTTTTATCAAATACAGTTAGCAAAAGCGTCTAGGGAGCTTACAGCTTTCTCAACCTTACAGGGTCATTGGCATTTCAAACGGTTAGTTATGGGTTTAAAAACATCCCCTGCTACATTTCAAAGGCTAATGAATACTGTTTTAAGTGGTTTAATAGGTTTAAAATGTTTAGTGTACCTTGATGACATAATAATTTTTGCGAAAAATTTAATTCAACATAACAATAAGTTAATAGAAGTTTTTCAACGGTTACAAGACCATAATCTTAAAATACAACCAGACAAATGTGAATTTTTAAAGAAGGAATGTAATTATCTCGGGCATGTCATTTCGCAAGATGGTATTAAACCGTGTCTTAATAAAGTACATTCAGTCTTAAATTTTCCAACCCCAAAGACAGTAAAACACATTAAGTCATATCTAGGCTTAACAGGGTACTATAGAAAATTTATTAACGGGTATAGCGGGATTGCAAAACCTTTGACAAATTTGTTAAAAAAGGACGTTAAATTTAATTGGAGTGATGAGTGTCAAAACTCATTTGATAAGCTAAAATCTATTCTTTGTAAAGAACCAATTCTACAATTTCCAGATTTCACTAAACCTTTCATATTAACAAGCGATGCTTCGCAGAAAGCTCTAGCAGCTATTCTTTCACAAGGTGAAGTAGGAAAAGACTTACCAATTGCTTATGCAAGTCGAACTTTAAACAAAGCGGAAAATAATTATAGTACAACAGAACTCGAATGTCTCGCCATTGTTTATGGTGTAACACAATTTAGACCTTATCTATACGGTAGGAAGTTTATTATTTATTCAGATCATCGACCGCTTGTTTGGTTATTTAATCTAAAGAATCCATTATCAAAACTTGCTCGCTGGCGTATACAACTTGAAGAATATTCATATGAAATTCGTTATAAGCCAGGTGTCCAAAATTCAAACGTAGATGCTTTAAGCAGAATGTATACAATATCTCAGTTAAGGGAAGAAAATTATGATACTTTTCTTGAAAAAATGAAAACGGTTATAATAACTAATAACAATGTAAAAGAAACAGTAGGGACTCTAATTGATTCACCTATTGATTATCATATAGTATCAGAAATTGCAAAACAATATAATTTTAAAACTGGTTTAAACTATGAGTTAAAACAAAAATTCGCACAAAATCAATTATTACCACCTAGTAAGATTATTGGTGATATAAATTACTTTAAACTCGATAATAGATTTATTTTGTTCATAGTTACAAAAAACAGAGATAAACAATTATCAACTTTCGAGAATATTTATATTGCATTAACTAATTTAAAACAATTTTGTGAAGAAAATAATTTAATTAAACTAGTAATGAATAAATTAGGTCAACATGATAATTTAGAATGGGATCATATAAGGTCAATGATTAGATTTATATTTCGCGGTACAAAGATTGAAATATTAATCTGTACTGACTCAGAATATTCAGATGATGAGAAATTAATTTTAATTAAACAATTTCATGACTCTTTAATCGGAGGACATCAAGGTGTTTCTCGAACGTCACGTCGACTTAGTAAACAGTTTTCTTGGAGAGGTTTAAAACAAGACGTACGTAATTATATAAAAACTTGTACTCTTTGTCAAAAGAATAAAATTTCGAATAAACACGTTCGATCTCCAATGGTAGTAACTTCTACAAGTTCACGCCCATTTGAGAAAGTAATCTTAGATATAGTGGGACCACTGCCTAAGAGTTTATCGGGAAATTGTTTTGTTTTAACGCTACAAGATGATCTTTCGAAATTTTCTTTTGGGGTACCATTGCCTAATCACACAGCTCAGACAGTAGCAGAAGCTTTTACGGTACATTTTGTTTGTATTCATGGAATTCCTGATACCATCTTGACAGATCAAGGTACAGATTTCATGAGTAAAACTTTCACAGAGATGTGCAAATTATTAAAGATTAATAAGATAAACTCCTCAGCTTTTCATCCTCAATCACAAGGTGGTCTGGAACGCTCACACAGGACGTTAAAGGAGTATCTTAGGAGCTTTGTAGACATAAAATTGACTAATTGGGATGTTCTCCTACCATATTTCTTCTTTACTTACAATTCAACTGAGCACAGTTCAACCAAATATCAACCATATGCTCTTGTCTATGGAAGGGATGTAAAAGTACCTATTAAATTAAAAGCTCACCCAGAACCTCGCTATAATTATGATGACTATATATCAGAATTAAAGCATAATATGCAAGAGTCTCATAAAATAGCTCGAGAAAATTTAATTACCAATAAAAAGAAATCAAAAGAAAGGTACGATATAAAAGAAAATCCAATAGATATACAAGTAAAAGATTTAGTTTTATTAAAAGATAACACGTCAAAAACCAAATTAGAACCTCTTTGGCTAGGTCCATTCGAAGTAATAGCCATTATAGAGAGGGAAAATATAGTTATAAGACGGGGTCGAAAAAATGTTACAATACATAAAAATAATGTTAAAAAGTATTATAACGACCAAGCTTAATGTAAATTTTAAATAAATCATATATATAAATTAAGCATATTATAGTTAGTTTAAATTAAATTAGATTATTTAAATATAAAAATATAAAAAAATAATATTATTATATATATCGTAAAAAGACATTAAATAAATTTGTCTGTTAGATTGTTGTTATGCGGTGTCACTTATTCATTAAATGAAAAGCTCTAAAGAGAATAATACTAATCATATAATTATAAAAATAGAATATCCATATCTAGCTATTACAAAAGATAGAAAACAATACACTACGTATACTGAAGCACAGATGAACCTGTGTAAAGAAACCCTTATTTATCGTATTTGTCCAGCAGCGCAACCCGTACAAGAAAATAACGGAAATCAACCTTGCGAGGTTTCTCTTTTTAATAGACCAGAGGTAATTCCACTTAAATGTGAACCTAGAATAATGACAATGGCGCGTAATATTTATCATAAATTAAGATATCAAAATGCATGGCTTTTTTCTGTCATAAACGACACAATTACAACAAGTTGTAGTGATTTACCAGAACCACAAATTGATCGAATACATGGTCATGGTATAATTAAGTTAAAAGATAGCAGTTGTCAAATGTATACAAAACATTCAATTTTAACAGCAGTAGAATCTATTTCTATTAGTAAATATTTAGATTTTATTCCAAAAACAGATATGAGTCCAATATTAGAAAAAGTACCAAATTTACCACCCTTGTCAAATTTAAAAGACTGGAGTGATATAGGACACATTAAATTTAACAATTTACAAGAAATATCTCATTCGTTATCTGATTTAAATAAAATGATAGATAATGAACAAAATCGTAAAGATCAAATCGAACAAACAAAATCTTATTCTAATATAAATTATTTAATAATAGGAATATTACTTCTTGTTATGATTTTAATAACAACGATTTATATTGTAATTAAATGTAAATTAATTAATATCAAAAGTACAAATACAAATGAATCAACTTCGACAACTCCGAAATTTTATGTAGACCTTAGAAATCGATTTTCTAATAATGTCCGTAGAGAAGAGGTGGTGGCACTTAACCCACTTCCGGGTCCACCCCCGCCTTCACCACGTTAATTGAATAAGTTAAAAAAAAAATAAAACATTTTTCTTAAAGTAATTAACATTAATTGAATAATTTTATTATATAGTATATGATTAAGTTTAAATTATTATCAATCATAATTTTATTTTTAAATCTAATAATCATATATATTTCAGATAATTTTCTGTACAAGAGAGCAATATCTGCAAACTTGCTGTCATAATACTATTCGCATTAAACCGTAAGTTAGAAACTTCGTTAATGTCATCTTATAGTTTAAAAGAAATTACGTTCTTTAGAAACGTAGTGTGCATTGCACATGAGGATTGTTTCATACTCAAATCTCAAAAATCATTTGAACAAATAGTTCGTGAAGCTAATAATCTTTTACCACATAGATATCCAGTGGATAAACTATATAAATTCGAAACAAATTTAAAACAATTAATTGAGAGAATATTTGGAAATATTGAAAGATCTGTAATGAGTATGAGCATTGTTGTTTTGGCTTCAAAACCAGAATATATCCAACCTTTATATACTTTATTACAAAGCTTAGTTTAATTAGCATATTTAATATTTAAGTAACACTTTTATTTATATAACAATACAATTTTTAATAAGTTATATTTTAATCTTGTTTATAATATACTTTAGTTATAATAAGTACTAATTATTTCAGATATTCATATCTATCAGTCAAAAAAAAAAACCATTTGAGTATTCACTGTTCTATCCAAATATTGTAAGTTAACTTAATTAACTAATGGCTTTACATTATAGTTTAAAAGAAATATCTTTCTTTAAGTTATTCATTAAAATTGCTTACGAAGATCTTCTTCGTCGATCAAACAAAACTTATAACCAAATAATTCTTGAAACTAATAACCAACTAAGACATGGTTACCCTATAGCTAATCTTAATAAATTCATAGAGGCTTTAACAATAATGATGACAGAATTTTATGGAGAATTAAATAGTTCAATGATGAGTAGAACCATAATAGAAACAACTTATAGGCAGGAACATGTAGATCTTTGGTGTGCATTATTGAGAAACTTGCTTTAATTAACAAAACAAAAATTACTATTTAACTTCTTATTTAACTTTTTATTTAAATTTTTATTTAATTTTATCATATATGTATATCAAATTCTTTTAATTTTAAAAAAAAATTACATATTCAAACATCACTATGAGTCGATCACGAGCAATTAGTTTCATTGTAGCTCTAAAAATAGCAATGGATACGGAAGACCATTTTACAGTTTCAAACGGAAATTTCGTTACATTAACATGTTTAGGAAACCATGTAAGATTGGCTAATGCTTTAATAGATAATCCTTATACTGAGGAGGAGCTAAATAACACAATTGGCCCAATTTTAGATTTTATTCGAGATGTAGTAGATACTAGAGATATTAATAGAGTTTGTAAGACAGTTGCAAGAACTATTGATACCTTAATTGTACAGGGCATGTTTTTGGGAGATATATTAGATGAACTTAATAATAATATTTAATAAAAAGTACTAATATTAATTAATTTTATATTGGTATTGCGCTTAGTTTTTAATTTAAAAAGATTAACAATTTTTAAGTTCTTTAAGTAAATTTTTAATTACTCATTTATTTAATATTTAAACAGTTCACCATGGAATATCAGTTATTTGCAAGATTCCATAAGGTCGATTCGGCAGCAAAAATAGTGTATAGCCCAACAGAATATAATTTAAGTGTTTTTTTTTATAGTTTATGCCAAATAATTTATAAGGATAGAATTCGCCATAATAGGTACCATTATAAGTCTTTAGATTGGTGCCTAGGTAGGGCGAATGTAGTTAGTAATACTAGTTTCACCAGCACTGATTTAAATCAATTTGAAAACCATCTGGTGGCAGCGGCCCAATTTTTGTTAAATTGTGAGGACCGGAGGAATGTTCCTCTGGCTCTTTTGTCATTAGCACCAGGGATAAGCAATCCACATGCGTTACTGCTTTTCCCTCAGGTGCCGATTAAATATCAACCGCTAGGTGTCTCACCAAGGTCACCATCTATTTTATCTGCACAAGACATAATAGCACCTAGACCTATTGCGGTAGTTAAAGGCTACCGTAGAGAACAATAGACATTCGTTTTTTTTTACTTATATTAACTATCACCAAATTTATTATTTTAGCATTTTTTTAGTATACTAAACAAAAAAAAAAAATTATAAGAAATAATAAAAAATAAAAAAAAAAATAAATTAATATATATATTTTATTTTTCTAAATTTACATACTAGATTAACTTATTTTATTGATTAGAATTAGGTATATTTTTACTTTTAATTATCATTTTTTTACACCATATGCAAACAATAATTAATTTTTATTACTAAAAAATTGTATTATAATAACTTAATATAATTAATCAATAATATTTAGATAACTCAAATCAATGTATTACACTGAAGAATTCGTAATGCAAGTTGAGGAATTCATAATGTCAGGAATTTGCAATAGACCTTCTTTTCCTACATCACCTGATGTCACGAAAAGAGATGATATTTATTTTAATAATTTTATACAATTAACCCATCAGGATATCTATATATCAATTCCTACTCATAAATATAACTTAAGAAATAACATTACTAAAACTTACAAAACTTTATCAATGTTAGTAGAAGATGCTAATGAAATGTTACATCTATCAGGTAGTGAATTATTTAGCACAGAGGAATTGAGTGAAATAGAAATAAGCTTGAGGTTAGCCGCCCAACATTTAGCAGGGTGTGTTAACACAAAAGATGAATGTATGAGTTTAGTTGTATTAGCTATGAACACAGATATACCTGTGCATTTATTGTATTATCCAAAATACCCTATTAGAACATTCGGTTTATATGAATATTAATATTTATTAGTTATCAAACTCAATATATCTATATCAAACTAACTTTAATATATATACCTATTGTTATTTACAATACTTATACTAACACGTATTAATTAATTATTTTTTTGTATAACTTTAATTATCTTTTGCAATATGTAACTTACAAACATTATATTATGTACAAAAAAAAAAAAATTATGTCATGATTTTGAAATTGTCATATTATAACTATGTTTTGTATATGTTATGTATTCTTTTGTTTTACTAATTAACCACATTTTATTGTAAGCACAATTACATTATGTAATAATTGCACAAAACTATTAATGAACTTTATTATTCAAATTAACTATATATTGTTACTATTGTAAAATTAGATGACTGTTACATATTTGTCATTCTTTATATTCACATATTATTGTTTATTTTCAATTATTTATGTTATCTATGTAATGATTAACTAACATGTATTTTTCAAATTCTTAGCAATATTTGTAAAATTCGCTGGTCTAGTTCGAAGTTAGTCTTTAGAAGCCTAACTTGCGTCTTTCGGGGGAGGTGTTATGAACATAACCTTCAGTTACCCTCTACACACCATTACACAAAACAACCAACTACACTAAGCATAATAATACTCATATTATAATAGCTCTCTGAGTCATACATTGGCGTACCTATACGATAGATGACTAATAATTATTACAGAGCGCACCTGCATGGTTATCTGGCGTAGTGATTGAATTATATTACAAATATATATATATATCAATACTACTTTAGTCCGTTCCGCTTTGATAAGCTATTTGGGAAAAACATGTTATTGCCATTCTATAAGATTAGATTGCCAAAATAATGCCAATTAAAATAATCATACGATGAGCGTTCGCTGTAGCATCCGCCCATCGGGTCAACACAATTCACACAATAACACATTACACAGATTAGCATAACCATATAAATAGGAGTAGGATCTAAGCCTATTCCAGACGAATTATTACACTCACGTTGAATACACTTATGTAGCTGTTGTCTACGCACTTTTACTATACAATAAATTTTATACTTATATTTTGAAAAAGTCTTAACTTATTTTAAAATCCATCTTCCTGAACTGGTTTCAAATTGAACAACAAGATACTTTTTGATCTTAATACATCACCAAGCATCACAAAATTGTAGTTAACAATGAAAAGTATAAAAGTTGTAGGTATTTAATTTATCATTATCTTCAGGTAAGTGCCCCAATAGTTTTAACAAATGTGTCTTCATTCCTTTACACAAAACAGGAAATAAATAATTGTTCAGTAGTTATTATCTATTATTTCAGTCGGTAATTATAATTACTAGGGCTCTAGTTATAATTACTAGACTGTAGCCATTATAAACCAATATCGTTATCACTGTCTCTATCAAAAATATTTGAAAAATCATTAAATCCCAAATAATGAAGTAATATAATATTTAGTTATTAAAACATATTTACATGGTTTTACGAGTTTTTATAGTTGAATTTGAATAAAACTAAACATATGGTTTTCAATATTCAAAACTATTTTAATCTGGATAACTTATAGTTTAGAGGTCAAACTGTGTAGAGCTACAAAATTGTGTTTCATGAATTATGATTCATATAAGATGTAACTGCGTTACTATTAAAAAGAAAATAGTTGTATACTTTGATTCATTGATAACTGACTAAAATGAAAATATCAAAAATATTGAATATGTTATAAAACTATTCAATTATTATCAAGACATTATTTATATATATCTATAGTTTTTAGATAATAGCAGGTATTGTTAAGGGTTAAACTTACTAAAGCTAATTTATTATTTAAATGTTGAATCTATAATTATTTACTACATTATACTATGCATATAAATAAAGATAACGGTATCTGGACTTTATAATACAATTTATATCGAACACATCATTGTATACTCAAAGAGAGTATTCAATATGTTAAACATCCTTCGTTTAATCGCATTATATAATATCCCTTGTATTACAATACACAGATACAAATCAGTCGTTATCGAGAGTAAACGTGTCTATGAGAACAGATTTAGAAAAAATACATTTGGTTTACTTTTACTTTATTGTGTCAAAAACTACATCTAAAAACTAATGCATTTCTAAATAATAAAATTATAAACAAATATATACTATATACTAAATACGCTTTGAATTTTTATCATAATTAAATATTATTTAATTAAAAATTATCAAAAAAGTAAGTGGTTATTAAAACATGTTTTCAGTTGTAAAATAACACAAACAAAAATGTTTTGAAAAATAATTTTACCTAATTGAAATTATTATGAGAGAAAATTAGTCAATCACACTATATAATTAAGCTAACCAAGAAAAAACAACTTTTATTTCTAAAAAACAATATAGACTTCCTGTCTATCAGGCTACCTAAAGTAACACAGTATACATTTCAGACCAATTTTATAATTTATAAAGTACAATTCATAAAGTTTGATAAGTCATTTAAATAAATAATAAATAGTAATAATAGAAATAATAAATGTAATAGTTTAAAACACATAAAATAATCTGGTAAAAAGTATAAATAGTATAAAATGATACTTAAGTAAAGATATTTTTTAACTAAAAATGTATATATTATAAACTAAACATCAAAATTTACAAATGTATAATTACTTGGTTTAGCAAAAAAAAATTGTACCGTTTTTTTTTTTTAATCTAGGTATTCAAAATTTTGACTACACAATTTTTCCTAACAACATCAACATAATTTCACAACAGTTTACAAATTTTCAATCTTTTAGTTAGGTCAAGATATTTTTACAATAAATTAATATTTTAATGTTATTAAGGTAAGTAAATATTAATAAATAAGCAAATACAGAAGCTACATTTATAATTTATTTGGTAGGCTAATAATTATGTTTGTCAAAATTGTAATAATAATATACTGTTAGTATCGTTAAACTAAAGATACTTGTATTGACACTTAAAGTGTAAAAATATTCAAACAATAATACAAGTATTCAAAAAAAAAAAAAATTTAAACAATCTTAATTTTGTTTTAATGTAGTTGAAAATTAAAAATATTTAGCCAAATGAGATATCAGTGTAGTGGTCATAAATACAGTACAGTTTATATGGACGTTGAAGACAGGATAATAAGTTATTCAATAAGTAAACAACTGAATTACAGTTGATTAATAATAAATTATAATGAGACTTTTTTAAATAAAATTAAACAAAATATAAAGAGATTGGAGATGATACTACGATGTCTAACAGCAGGTAAACAGAAATACTGGGTGGTTTTAATAATGTTAGTCTGATACAGAATATTCTTCCAGGGGTTTTGCACAAAATCCAATTAACTTCAACAACAAATATTCAAATATAGTGTCAAAAATCCGTCTATGGATTACAGTGTCCATGGAGAAATATATAATATGTCCATTACATCTTCCTCTGGTCACATTCTAGCTGAAAAAACAACAAATGGTTAAATAATATTAATAATAATTATAATATAAAACCAATTTTAAATGAATTACTAATGTTAAGGTTTGTTAATTGTGAAGTTAAAATTAAATATAACGAAAATTGATAATGACATTTTTTTATACCATTTAACTTCCAACTTTTCATACCATTCAATTTAAATTATCTATCAATAACACTTGGAAGAGTGATTTCATGAATAGACTATATTTGTGACCGGTATATATCATGTGGACCTAGTTTGTTATCTCATACCAATGAAGCGTAAGATCTACAAGTAAATGCAATTTTTCTTGTACAAAAACTAACAATGTTAGAAAATAGTAAATTAAATGATTAAAAAGAAAGATAATTTACATTTGATTTCTTTTTTTTTAAATACCCTATATTAGGGTGTTTTAGATTGATATTAAACTAATTTTGTATCAATATTTGTATTAATACTACAAATCTAGAATGTTTTCCATACCTAATCTATTTAGACAAATGATAAAACAATTATTTCTTCCAGTTGGTGTCGATGGAGAACTGTTCAACCAGAATCTTTGACTCATCTTAAAACTGAAAGATATATTTTTAATAAATAAGTTAAAAGTTGAAATGTTAATTATTAAAATAATAGAGATTAAATCAATTAAAACAATTTTACAAAAAATAACTCCATACCTGTTACCACACTTAATCAGACTAGAGATAGTTTCAGGAATCGAACCGCTCTGATGAATAAGCATACCGATAAGCTTTTTATGACTTCAGACAACTACCATCATACTGTAAAACATAATTTACTTGTATTAATAGTTTTATTTAAATAGGATGTAATAATATTGTCACACAAATTAGTACAATATAGTGTATGTCTGAACTTTGTCGCTAGGTACTATAATTGATAAATATATTATGTTATTCATATTAAATATTGCAAGTTTATATTATGTGAAAATAAGAGTTTTGAATTATGAATTAAAAAAGAATTCTAATAAAAATATTCATTTAATATTAATAAGAAACGAAAGTAAATTTTATTTACCAATAATTATCGTTGTCGTCATATGAACTAGTTGGTTTTTTGTCATTATAAATGTATCGTAAAAATGTGTACTATTTAAGAAAATATAATATATTTTAACACGGTTATTTTTTTTATCATTTGAATTATTGCCGTTTAGTTCTAGAGATAACAGTTAACTCTGACAAACGTTAGTTATATTTTAGTTACTTTTATTCTGATAGAATTGGCAGACTGATAGAATGTGATTTTATATTTTGGTGTTTCTGGGTTGGTCACGCTGATAAAATAAAAATTGTGTTATCTTTTGGAAGAACTCTTATCTCTTATCATTTTTTGGAAGAACTGCCCTGAACCCGTTGATAGCACTTCATAAGTCTTTACATTTAAAACGAATGTATGCTAATAAATTTTAAATTGCTTAATAAATCCATATTAAAACCCGTAAACTGTAGATTATCTATTAATTTATTAAAACAAATAAAAGCAAAACTGAATCATAATATTTCTCGGTACTTACTATTTAACAACTACAATGGTAGTTGACTAAAAAGCTACTTGCAATGCTCTGCTTCTTAGACATAAAAAAAAGGTAGTAAATCACACACATAATGTTGTTCGTATATTGTAGAAACTCAACAACACAAATTTTTAAAAAAATCCGAGTCACTTTGGGCGATAGTCGATACACAACAATGTTACAGAATAACGAATAACGCTGTGTCATGTGTGCATTCAGCATTGTGCATTGTTTGACAACAGCGGAGGATGCCAAGGCCACCTGGTGGTAGAAATTAGAACTAATTATAGCATTTGTATTTATTTACCTTCACTCCGTTTTACCTCCAGCTTGCTGTCGGCCGTTATTATTTGTCGCACACGCATAAACATCATTATCATTTATCAAGTAGATTGTTGTCTGTAATTTGTTTATGTCTGATCTAAAGCCATAGTTACTGTTATTTCGAAGAGTTATGTTGTTGTGTGTTGTGTATTGTTGACAAGTACTCGCATATTATTAAAAAAAAACATAAATTAAGTGTGTAATTTTATAATTGTGTTATCCGACCATAGATCATAGCCTTAGAACCGCCTTATTGTAGCTGAATAATAGTAAGTACCGACAGACATTTTCATTGTGCTTAAATGCGTTTTGCCGGGCAACCTTTTTTTTTGCGATTTTTTTATAACCGTCTTGTATTATTTTTTATGCTGACTACGATTCTGTAGTAAACAATTGGCGGAATCTTGTAGATCAGGCTAGGTTAGGGCTCATTAGGTCGCTAATGCTTCTTAAGCGGTAGGTAAGGTTAGTTTAGTTATTAAGGCAAGTTTTTTTTCCTTCAGGGGCGTGAGCCCCCCATCCAGCAAAGAGTGCCGAACGGGCTCGAATCGGCTCCTGAAGCTAGCAGGCGTAGAGTTGTTTTATTAGTAAAGATTTACTAACTTAAAGGTTAAATACTTAAGAAAATTGTATTGTTGTTCAATACAATATTGATATTATATAATCTATACAAATAAATAATTAACTAATAATTCTATAGCAGCGCACCAGATGCCACCTCTTTCTGTTGTAAATTGACTTGATGACCTCGTATAACGCATTGAAAAGGTTTTCTATTTATTTGTTAACAAGAAGAGTTATTATTTTTTTCCTATATAATGTGCGTTTTGTAAAATAGTTAAACTTTGATTCTTTTACACAATTTATCATAACTACTATATTATTTATTCATAGATTACTATAGCAACTTGTTTTCTTCATGAAAGTTCAAACTCTGTGTCAAGAATGATATACTGGGTTTTTTTTCAATATCTATTTTTTGCCATGTTATTTAGTTAATTCACAATTTTTATTTTACAAGGAAAAAACTAATTTTTTCCTATATTTCAATCAAATGTACCTAAACTACTGAATTAATGTACAACATTGAGAATTAAAAAAACGTTTGTTGTTATTTCATTACCTTAGATTTAGAAGCTTGTGCGCCTAAATTGGGCCGTTCCAACTCAATATATTTACTAAAACCCTTCCAAAAATACATATTGAATTTAAAAACTAAAGTTAAAAGATCATATCCATATATTCAATTAATAAAAAAATGTTGCTCGTAAAACCTCTAGTGTCTTTTTTTTACTAAGACGCCTGAACTCACTTATGATTCATTTAAATATGCTTAAACTCCAGCTTTAGTTATTTTGATAGATTAATTATAAATTTTTATCCTAATTTTTGCAAATATGCTTTGTGTTTTACAGTTTATAAAGTGAAAAACTAGCTAAGAATTTCAATTAAAATGGATGATTATAACTGCGATACCATGATCAAAATAGAGGAAGAAAATGAAGATATAAAATATCAATTTCCCGTAGTATTAGTGAAAGAAACAAAACCAAAAGACCTTGAAAAATCAAACAAGAGTTGTTCAACGACCAACAACATTCCTCAAAAGAATATTGACGGAGATGCTTATAAGTAATGTGATTTATAATTATAAAATTTAAAGTAAATTTTGTTCAAAAATGGTAGTAACATTGTTAAGGTATCAATAAGTATTCTATGGCAAATAACTAGGTGTATGTAATTTTGCATCATAACATTCAATGTCGGTGCAGTCCACCCAAACAATTTCAATGTTAATAATAAAATAATACCTACTATTAAAGTGTTTAGTGTTTACGTTTCCATACTATGTGCTTTAAGGAATAATATTTTACAATATACATAATATGGCAAAATTAGCATTATACGAAATAGAAAAAAAATCAATATAGGTTTTTTATTATTATTATTTTATTATACTTAAATTAATTTGTCACAGTAAGCAAAAGTGCAACAGATTTTACAATTGAAGGCAAACACTTGTAGTTTAATACTTTACTTAACCCCTCGTTGGTAAACATGTTAGCGCTGCGCTTACACAGATAACGTTTTGAACGCCAGTTGTATAAATGTTTGTTAATTGGCTTGATTTTATTATTACCTTCAAATAATAATAATAAAAAAAAAAGAAGCCGCTAACTATATTTCCTCGGGATTTATCAGTGAACAAAGTTGACTGTACCGATAAAGTGAGCGCCACAGTTTATCAACTGTATTTTACATATTATTGTGTATCCTGGAGTAACATGCAATCTCCTCAGAAAGTGACTGAGCTTAATTATTTTAAATTATTAATTTTACAATTTAGGTTTTTTTTACGTTTATTTAATTTATTTTTATTATTTTGTACTATACCATTTAAAAATAAAATAAAATTTCGGTTTTTTATTTTTATTAATTTTGTAATAATAGTAATTAAAAATAATATATTACCAATTGGTAGTGAGTAAAAAGATGCATATTTGTTTGTATGATTTAATGTTCTGAGTTTATCGAGTAATTAATAATAATGGAAAAAGTAACGTGTGAGCGCTTACAGTTTAGCAATCATGTTCTACAGTATAGATTTACCAATGACAAAACACGACACTTATTGAATATAATGTAAATATAATATAATGGCTGCATTCCTTATCCTAGACCCTGGAGGTGTTGCCAACTATATACAATCTGATCCCACATTTATATATATTGACTGACACCAAAGCATAATTTGAGGATACAAATATTGATAAGAGTGCATAGGAGTTTTTGATTTGCTCATTATTACAGTTGATCTAAAGTGCCTTAACTTGATTTTAATACCGATACAACAGTTGTCCGACAACTCACAACAATCAAAACACAATTGACATATGAGTAAAATGATTTTTTAATTAGAACATTTTAAGTATATTTTGTTAAAAAATTATATTAACATAACAGGGTATAACAGTAGGGCGGTATTCTATTGCAAATTATTTTTAATTTTCCTTAAATGGGTTAAAGCATATTTTCCGATACAAAACAGTTACATTGTTGACATAATACAAATACAAGAATATATTTTTTTACAAATATAATTTATGTTTACCAGAAAATAAATTATTTAAAGGGAAATAGAAACTTAAACTTGCTGTTAGTATTAGCACCCTTTGTATGGATTATTTTGGATGTTTACATATACATAAAATTAATTTTTAGATCATGTGAGTTTTGAATATATTTCATAGTAGTTAATGTAATCTAAGGACAGTCAAGGCTTAAAGTTTTAATTTAATACTTAGTTATTATATATATATATGAGTATGCTTATCATGGTGAATTCCTAGACCTTTGTAGTTTATCCTAAATAGGTAAAGAAGTGTTTTTTTATTACATGACATTTAATATTGGTTTATTTTAATATAGGTTTTATATTGATTCTTTAGTATCAAGTAATCACTTGTTTAATGAACACTTAGGTAAGAGACAGTGGGGGGTGGGGGCAACCATACAAATGTTTTCATTTTCATTTCTAAATCTGAAACACATCACAATGTACACGATTTACATTTTTTGTATCAACCAACGGCCAACCACCAAAAATAAAGAAAAAATGTTTCTTAATCTAACGTTTTATTTATCGATAACTCAACATTTTTTAACCACAAATATTAATATTATTAATATTAGAGCTAGGTACCAGATTAACTTCTGGTATAAGTTCGTTTTCTACAAAAAAGGGTATAATGTTATTTTGTAAAACTTTTAATCCGTTTTTGTAAATTAAAAAAAAAAAACATGTCAACTTTATAGTTTATTTTAAGGATATAAATATTGGTAAAGCCCTTAAGAGACGACAACTGAAGCTCCCATTGTTCCAAATGTTATTATTTTTTGGATTATAGACTTTAATCTATGGATACATTACATTATGATAACGATATAAGAGTTAGATCCTTGGGAAGGACTTTGCAATAAAGCATTCTTCGCACTCCTAGGATTTCTAATGCAAATTATGTTAATAATAAAATGCATGTTTTGTGACCATTTGACTTGCTTCATTTTTATAAGTGACCGTGTTTGATTTCTGCGATGAATTGACGGGACACCAATTTATAGACTTCTTTTAAATGTACTAATCAACCAACAACAACAACAAACTTGAACTATGTTCGGATTAACTCCCAATATCCCCAATGGAATTATTATAATTGCAACTTTTATAATTAAATTACATATAATTTGTTTTATTTTTTAGTGTTCCTGAAAAGAAAATTAAAGTTGAAATTATAGACGAAACTGATGATTATCACGGTTCTGTTAACAGAATAGATGAAGATATGAAAGAAAACTTTACCGAAGCTTTAGTGGTAAAAACTAGTCCAACTTGTTTTGAAGAATCATATAATAGTGGCGAGACTGTCCAGAATGACGGGATTTCATACAAGTAATGCGATTTTTAAAATACAAATATTTTATATTTGTATTATGATGTAATAACAGTGTAGCACTACGCACAGAAGAAGAATGGACAGGGCAATAAAAAAGCTGTGTGGGTCACAGGACCCCCAGCAGAAGCTATGCTTAGAATTTAGAGTATGCGAATCATACGGTTACTATGGTTACAAACCAATTGTTTATTTTGGGTTAGCAACTAAATAAACATATTCGTATTCGTATTTTAAGTATAAAATTCGTGTTTGAGGATACCCTTAGGGGTGGAATTTTCAAAATGTACTATGCCAGAAACTTTCGCGGGAGTATACTCAACAACTTCCCAAAGTTTCATGGTGATCTGATGAATGGTGTAGTAATGCGTAAAGGACAAACATACGCTACGGTTTTTTTTCGTTGACCCCCAGCGGTCAGGTGGGGCTATAAGAAACATAGCTTCAATAAGTTTTCGTTTTTATTGCCGTACAATATTGAACAAAAATAAAAAGAAGAGCCTATAACTTTGTTTCAAAAAACTTCACATATTGAATTTTGTTTGCATTTAAATATTTACTAAACCTGCTGAATTATCCAGAGACGTGTGTAAGACATCCTTATAATAAAAATTGATCCTAGTCTTGGAGTTGCTCATATCAGTTTTGTTGTAAATATTAATTTTGCAAAGCTCAAGTTTCATTGAAAGCAACTAGTACACAATTCTATGTTAACATTTATTGGTCGTAGTAATTATTTTCTATTTTAGTTTTGAGTTTGTTTGTTTGTTTTTAGTGTAGGAGAAATGTGCAACGAATCGATAGTCAAAGTAGAAGTTGATCTAGTGGATGGCAAATATTATGAGTCCTTGATAGAAATCGAAGAAAATGTAAATTTAGATGTGCAAACAACAAACAACGATTTGGACGAGGTACTGTCATTTGTCTGTCATATATGTAATAAGGCATTTGCGACCAAAATGAAAATGTCCGAGCATATTAGTCATTCACATAGTGCACACTTAACAACCCAGAAAAGCAATAGAAAACAAGACGTCGAAAAGAATTTCATGTAAGGCAAATTTTGATTTGATATATTAAATTCTCTATTGCTGTTTCGTTATTATGAAAACGCAATTGAACTTATTATTCATTACGTCTCGTATTATATAAGTATGTACTGTCTAATCCGCAGTCTATCATCTAGTATATATGAATTATAATTAAAGTGATAAATAAACGCTCCAATGCAAATCTATAACTGTAAAAATACAATTATCGATAAAAGCTTTGTACCTAATTTATTACAATAATGTGTTAATAAAATTGTATTGCCATAGTTACCCATTTATCGTAGGTAATTAATAATGTAATACAAACATTTTCAAATAACCGTTGACTGTTGATTTACTCACACATAGTAAGTTAGAAAAATTATGATATTATTTGGTTTTTCATCATTTATTGGTAGTTTACGTAAAAAAAATATTTCATACAATTTTAGAACTTATTAGACTTATAAGACTATTTAAAAAAAAGTTATTTCAAGTTGAAAAATGTGTACATTTGTTTGGGGGTTTTCTCGATTTTTAAGGCAAAAAAAAGATTGGTCTTTTCAAATTTTTGGTCTAATATAGTACCTTACGATCGTATCTTAGGTATGATTTTTGAGCTATAGAGACGCAACACATAGAAATCATGGGTTCAGCAGTTTAAAAAAAATGTTTGGATCTTGACAATGAAAAAAAAAATTTTAAAAACATTGTTGTAAAAACATTACCTTCTCAAATCCGCATTGAAGCATAAAACAAAACAAGTAAAACACATTTTTATATGCAATAATAATATGATGTCTAGTACTTGTTCAGTTAGACTGTCACGCTATGGTTGGAGGAATAATGGACTTTTTAAAGTAACAAAAATAGTTAAAATTATTGTAAATTTAAAGAAATATAATACATTTTTATAAAACCTTGTTGTTTAATGTTCGACAATTTTTTGTTATAGTATCAATCATACAGCTCATGAAGTAACTAACGGATACACCGGAAACATCAGACCACCCTACAAATGTGAAGTGTGTTCCGAGGATTTTCTTGATAAATCCACTTTCACGCTACACGAACGCGTGCACTCTGGTGAAAAGCATTACAAATGTCCGGTGTGCTTAAAATTGTTTACTCGAAAATACTTTTTTGAACGACACAATCGCGAGCACACTGGTGTAAAGCCTTATAAATGTTATGTGTGTTCAGAGTCATTTTCTCAAAAATACCTTTTTGAACGACACAATCGCGTGCACGCTGACGAAAAGCCTTATAAGTGTAATGTGTGCCTTAAGTCGTTTTCTAAAAAACCTTCGCTTACACTACACGAACGCGTGCACACAGGTGAAAAACCCTACAACTGTTCTGTGTGCTTAAGAACATTTGCTTATAAAGGCTACCTCACAGTACACTCACGAGTACACACCGGGGAAAAACCCTACAAATGCCACGTGTGCTCAAAATCTTTTTCTCAAAAACCCAACCTCACAATACACCAACGCGTGCACACTGGAGAGAAGCCCTACAGATGTGACGTGTGCCTGCGGTCATTTTCTGTAATATCCAACCTCAAAAGACACAAATGTCCACAAAAACAATCATGAAAAGCTCAGTCAATAATTTATACAAAACCTAATCAATTATTATTTAAATATAAAATCAGTTTGACTTACCCCACTTTAACCTGTAGACTTGTTTGTAGTGGTTGTTTGTCATGTTCTGTAGCAAACGTTAATCACACTATTGATCTATTATTGGTTATATTACATTGTGAGTAAACTGCATCAATTTCATTTGTTTAATTTTAATTAATATTCTCTAATGGCATGGTCTACAATTGACACGGTTACCATTTCATTTTACTCTTTTACTTTTTTATATATGATTATTTTTAATATTTATAAATTTTTGTATATATTTATTAAGTACACGTTGTACCCCATATGTAATTAGAAAGTCGACGTAGACGTTTTTCATTTAAAACTGTAACTAGTGTATATTTTTAAACTTATATAATATGTACAATATGGTCGATTTTAATCCCAAATTACACGAATGACGAGTTGTGCCGGTGTAGCACTCGCGTATGGTGGACAATCCCCACCAAATATATTTATATAAACTGCTGATACGTAACACCTCTTTCTTTTTTTTTAATATTTAAAATATAATCAAAAATAATATACTTAACCATAATTACATTTTTAATATTATATAGATAGACATTACAAATTATTACAAAATCAATATCAAATTACAATATTTTGTAAAAAAATTAAAATTATGTGTAGTAAACATGTTTTTATAATATGCAGAAATAATACAGTAACATACTTATTAATAATCACAAGGAGAAAATCGTCAACAAGTCATTTTGGCCTTGAAATTCTAAAGACCATGAGTATTTGTCGTACACCGTTATTAAAATGCAAGTTTAACATGGGTATTAATTTTCAGTGTATTTTTTTTACACAGCATAAGAGTTTTAAGTTAGGATGGTAGGGGAAGTGCGGTTTGGAAATGCGCGCAGATAAAAATAATCTTACATTCCTCCTTTCCTCCTGTCCTAAACTTTAAGCTCCATCACAAGTTGAGAGGGGGGTAAAAACAAAAAAAATTGTGAAAAATTGAGATCACATTGTATAACAACATTATGAAAAAAAAAAAATTTTAATTTCCTATTAAACCCTATGAGATATTGAGTGGTTCATGATAAAAGAATCACCCTGTTTATGCTGTGTAAAAAAAATACACTGAAAATTAATCATAAATAATTAGCCAAAAAAATATTAAATTAATATAAATTAAGTGTTTTTTAACTTTGCAAGTTTAATTTATGATTAAAGGACTGATGGTTTTGATGGATTAGTTGCATACATTTTTGTCAGTATGTAAAAATATATTATAATAGCTCTGTTAACTTTCACCATGTATATACTATATACATTTATGTACACTGAAAATAACATTTATTGTTATATTAAATGCATTAACTATAATCTTTTGGTAAATTAATTAACATTTAACTTAAATTAATTAATATTTAACTTACATTAATGTGTCTATTGTTTCTAAAATACCACACACAAAGAATAAAGTAACAAAAAAAATGTGCACCTTCAATACACTCGAACGAAACAACATAATACGTAGAACAAATACATTTTGCTCCATTAATAAATTATTAATAATGACAAGGAACAATTACATTTTATTTGTTCCGGAACAAATATCAAAGGAACGAGTTCCGAGTATTTGCTCCGGAACGAATTTCTCAAGGAACGAGTTCCGGGTATTTGTTCCGGAACGAATATCTCGAGGAACGAGTTCCGAATATTTGCTCCGGAACGAATATCTCAAGGAACGAGTTCCGGGTATTTGTTCCGGAACATAAAAGATAAATGAGTCAAATAGGAACGAATTCCGAACCCCTGATCTAAACTATGCATCAGTTACCACAATAATCGAGTGACCAGTACCCATAATATATTTTATTATTTGTACAAAATCGCATTATATTTATTATTTGTACATAACCTCATCGCTAACAAATTTCGACTTCGAAGTTCACACGTTTTCCATTGGTGAAATGAAAAATTGCAAACTTAATTAAAAAATGTTAGTAAATTTACATTATACTTTATAGTAAATATGATAGCATGATTATTGTAGTTATGTCATAACTCGTTATTTTATAATTTTTTAAATATATCAATTGATAATATTTGCTCTCGACTTTATTTTGACGTTACATTCTTGGACACACCATTTATTTAATAGGTAAGTGTATTATAGTTTAATAGATAATTTAATACAATACGAATTCAATTAGCTTTTTTATTTTAGGTTGAATGCTTTTTTCCGAAAATCTTTTATCATTTAAAAATCAATGTTATCATGTCAGAAATATCTATGGCGTTGAGAATAGGCTATACCAATTACTATGGAAATGTCTTTTCAATTGGACCCAAGACTGAAGACCTTACAATTTTATATCAAGGTGTAAATTATAAATATAAAGCATTAATTTAATAGGTAAGTTTATTAGAGTTTAATGGGTAATTTAATACAGTACGATTTCAATTAGCTTTTTTAATTTAGGTTGAATGCTTTTTTACTGAAAATATTTCATCTTTTAAAAACCAATGTTATCATGTAAAATTGGTTTTGAGTATGACATATCAATTGCTATGGAAATGTCTTTCCAATCGGACCCAAGACCTTACAATTATATATCAAGGTGTAAATTATAAGTATAAAACATTTATTTCTATTGTGACATTTTTTCATGTGAATGTATAATATCAACACTAAGCAATTTGAATGAAAAGTGTGTTGTGTTAACTTAAAATAATTATTAATGCATGTATTTGTGTATGTGGGTTGATAAAACTCATATACCCGTTTCATTTATTTTTAAAAATATCAGTAATTAATGTATGATTTTCATACTACTACATACAAGGAATCACTTCTTGATTATACCAATATTTATAATAATATGTAAGTATATTATTTTTATTTGATTAAACTTATCTAAGGTAGTTCAAATGTCTGCTTTTAGTTTAGTTATTTCTTACAATGATATAACCCATATATTGTGTGTCTGACATACATTACGGATATTTTATCATAAAGTTTTAGCTATAACTGACACAGGTATTTGGCTATCAAAGTTAAATTTTATATCAAATTTATTAATGTACAATAATTCTCTCTTTAAAAAAGTAGTAATTCTATTAATTTGTATTTAATGAATTCAGTAAATCAAGTAAATTATTTTTTTGAACTTGCCTAAGATAATTCTTATAGTTAATTTTATTTATTGAATTTTGATTTTGTTAGATTTGTTTAATTACCAACGATTGTTAAAAGAAAAAAATTTAAATCAGTATTATAGGAGTTGAACAATTTCAAATGTATAGATATTGTTTTTGTTTAATATTTTTGATTGAATATTTTCAAAATAGTAACATTTGTAATTTTTAAATTTATTTTTGTATTAATAATTAGTTTATGAATATTTTATTAGTTAAATACTTATATTATCAGACAAAAGATTATTATTGTTCTTTAAATGTTATACTATACTATATATTTGTCGTTGAAATTTATCAACACAATTGTTTGACTATGTGTTATCAATGTTCAAATTTTGTAAAGTACACAGTAAAAATTAATAAAAATTGTTTTTTAACTCTTTAAAGTAGGAAAATTGTCGCATACGCATTACAGCAAATATTCTTTTAACCATTATTTGCATCATTAAAGGTAAACAAATTTTATTTTTAACAACTATGCATTATAAGTTAGTATAATTGATTTTATAATTATTTGTATTTATACATAAATATAGTATACATGTATGTATGTGTATAAAATCAGACAAACTTGTCGAGTACAAATTCCATAAAATTTAAATCCTTAAAAATGTGTTTTATTACAGAATAATTGTTAAATTTAGATACTACAATTTAGCTAAGACTATTTTTGATTTAATATTGTCACTTTTACATAATCTTAGTAAAACGTACCCGTTATAATAGTTTAATAATGTCAATACTATAATTTGTATAGTACACAAGAAAATATCAAATAATGGTTTTCTTTTTAAACAACTAAAATCTATTAAGCTTTTAATTTTCTAGATATTAAATAGTGAAGAAAATAATAAAAATAAGAAAATACTGATTATACATAAAATCAAAAAAGCGGCTTCAACTGTAAAAGAATTAACTGTTCAATTTAAAATTTTTAAAACAGACATATTTTATTATAAAGACTTTAGAATCACTATTACTATAACATTATACATCTTATAAGTTATAATAATAGTTAGTAAGTACTAATAAAAGGATTAGAATTATATAAACTATTTAATTTGATTTGTAATTAATAAAATAAAAAAGACAAGTTCTGATCATTTAATGTTTGCGTGACACAAACCTTAACTTTATTTCTGAAAACAAATCACAGGTGAGTTTGAGTATCATTGTATGATTTAGTGTAATTGAGTCACAAACTTTTGGTCCATATTTTTATTAATGGGATCTAGATAAGAAAGTAACTTACTTTAAAAAAAATAAAATGTCAGTGTTGTTGAAGAATTTACCGTTACGGAAACAAGAAATCTTAACACTGTTTAAAAATATCTAGTCTTAGACTACTTAATCATTTAAACACAGTCCACTTGATTGCATTATTTTATTAATAAAGTTGTTTATAAAAAAAAAAAAGTTAGTTATAAATGTAAAATAGGCAACATTTTAAATATTTACTGTAGAATTAAAATAGTAAGCAATTTAAATCTAAAATTCCTTATTTAGTGTAAATTGTTTGAAACAATTATTTGAGCACAAAACATATTTTGAATAAATTCAATATAACTAAACAAATAATAGTAACACTTCCCGACGATTGTCCATTTAATGTATGCACTTATGAGATTGTAAGCCAAATTTTAAAGCTATTGTTTACTACCTATAAAAACTATAGACATTATAATTTTCATAATAGCCTAATATTAATCTGTTGTACTGTGCCGTCTGTGCTGTTACTTGTTGAATGTAGAATATAGATAGTAGAAAAATATGATAACTAGTTTAATGATAACACAGATATACATAATATTATATATATCTATGAATGATAATAATATTATGTATTATCATCATAGTAGCAGTTATCAACCTACTTGTACCACGGTTTTTAATTGTTGTGGTTGAATAGCCATTCGTTAGCCGCTGTCAATATAGGTCTGTCAACCTACCTATCATGACGGTGTGTTAGAAAAGTCGGTAATCTGTAAATATGAATCGCTGGTCAACTAAAATATCACAAAACATTTTATTGTGTTTGGTTATCTGTGTACTCACCTATCGGACAATGCGATCATAAATAAGTATTTTATTGGCTCCCGGTCTTTGGAAAACCAAAGAAATATAACAATATTTAAGAGAAAATGTAATATCTTTACAAAGTCATAGCTCACGACTAGATGGATGAAAATTAATAATTCAAACGAAAACATATTTTAAAATTTTTTTACTACAAATTTATTGAATTAAAAATATATGTTGCCATTTGAAAACGCGAACTTAGAACCTTTTTATCGTATAAGGGATGGAGATATAAATTTTCAAAGTATTGAAAAATATAGTAAAACTTATACCTAAAAGAATAGAAAAAAAATAATTTTCAAAATATTTATATTTTCCGAGAAAATGAGTGTCTTACGTTAGTTGGATCACCCTGTATATATATATATATGTATAATTTATTTTTTTATACTTTTAAGATAATAATGAATCTTTTATGCGTTTGCAAATTTTGTAAATAGTTAACCTTTTTATAGGAGGCTACGGGCAGAAATTACTCATTACAAGTCGGTACCTAATGTTTTTTCCATAAAATATACTTTACAGTTTATAAATACATTTTACCGTTTTAACAATTTTTTTTTTGTTATTTTTATTACAGACAACCTGTTAGGCTTTGTCGAAATACCAAGTAAAATATTTATAAATATTAATGAATTATATTAAAATGAGAAAATATCGCCTTCATTCATATATTTTTTTTCATCCGAGGAAAACCAATGTATTTAATACATTTTAACATCTACAGATTAGCATTGCATTATTATTTTATTAGCATAATCAGGAACATACCATATATTTTTTAGGTTTCTTTAGAAAGTCGAAAAATTCTTCAAGAACAACCTATACAATTCGATAAAATAAACATAAGTCTTAATCGATCCGATATGACTCAAGATTCCCATTTGGATAACCCTTGGGAAAGTCATACAGAATTCAAAATTTAAGTTTAACGCTTCGTGGCGAATTATTATAAGTTTTCAAAAAAATTATAAAATTTATTAAAATTGGTAGCTATAAATGACAATCAGTTCAAACAGTAAATAACAACATGTTATATTTTTAACAACTTTTATTAATATGATTTAGTCGCACATTATTTAATAGCTATACACACATGTGAAATTATCATTTAATTTTACAGTTTAAATTTAATAAAGAACCAAAAGCTTAACAGAAAAAATTATAAAACATCGTTGTTTTGTAACAATATGCAAATTAATTATTGACACTTATTTTCCAAAAAGAATCAAACAAACTGCTACACACATTTGCAGTACAGGTTTAATTATTTTTTTTAAATGACATTTTTAATTGTTACATGATAAAATGTTTAGGTAGAAATCCTGTACTATGTGTTTTAATTGAGAAGCCTTATAAAATGAAGGCGGTGATAAAAAAACATCCCTCCGAAGTAGGAGAATGGTTAAAACAATTATTTTTAATTTAATTCAGTACCCTACAATTTGACCTATTTTGATGTTTTGTAATACAAATGTTAGGAGATATTATTTTCGATCGATTGCTTTGGTTACTAGTCCACTGTATAATTCTACAGTTTGGATTTTATAAC
>NW_026096417.1:0-1067 GCF_023614345.1 Adelges cooleyi
GTTTTTCAAATCTTATTTAACAGATCGTTTTTTCCAAATCCGTCATGGTTCTTCAATATCTAGTATAGCCTATATAAAAGCGGGAGTTCCACAAGGAGGTATTCTATCTCCAGTCCTATTCAATATCTATACCTCAGACCAACCCACAACTCCTAACACAATTGTTGCAGATTATGCTGATGACAAAGCCATTTTTGTCCTGTAACTCTGACCCACAGATTGCATCCGTTCAATTTGCAAAATCATCTTCATTTAATGGAAGACTGGTATACAAAATGGCGTTTTAAAATTAATCAATCAAAATCAGTTCACACTACCTTTACTCTAAGACTTCTCCTTTGTCCTGGTGTCTCCCTATACGGAGTACAAATCCCCTCCTCTTCCTCTGTCAAGTATCTCGGTCTCACACTAGATAAACGACTCACATGGGCTCAGCACATTAAAATTAAACGTTTGTCTCTAAATAGCCGTCTGCGGTTACTCAAATCATTAATCGTAAACAATAAATTTACAGATATTAATACAAAACTTCTTATTTATAAAACCCTTTTAAAACCCATATGGACTTACGGCCTTCAGCTATGGGGCAATGCTAAAAAATCCAATACCAATAAAATTCAATGCTTTCAAAATATTGTCTTAAGAAAATTAATAAATGCACCTCCTTATATCTCTAATTACACACTCCATAACGACCTTAACTTAAAAACAGTCCATGAAGAAGCTATCTCCTACTATAAAAGATTCCACATTAAACTACTCTCCCACTCTCATCCCCTTATAAAAAACCTCTCAACCTTGTCCATACCTGGAGACCCACCCAGACGTTTAAAACGTAAGTGGTGCCGTGATCTTCTATCTAATAATATCAATTAATATTAATACATAATTAGATCAATGTAAATATAAGTTTAAAATAAAAAAATAAAAAAATCATTGGAAGTGTCACTAATGAGTGGTTTCTTCCATCAAAATGTATTCAATTTATCTCTACTTTTATCATATATGCTTATTGTGCCCATTGTACAGATTGTATATTTCTGATGTAAAATAAAAAAAAAACAAAA